>NW_028319283.1:0-300000 GCF_062004578.1 Staurois parvus
CCTGCACCTCCTACAAGGACCGTAATATAACTGTCCCGCACCTTCTACAAGGACCACAATATAACCGTCCTGCACCTCCTACAAGGACCGTAATATAACTGTCCCGCACCTTCTACAAGGACCGCAATATAACCGACCCGCGCCTTATACAAGGACCGCAATATAACCGACCCGCACCTTCTACAAGGACCGCAATATAACCGTCCCGCACCTTCTACAAGGACCGCAATAATACTGTCCCGCACCTTCTACAAGGACCGCAATATAACCGTCCCGCACCTTCTACAAGGACCGCAATAATACTGTCCCGCACCTCCTACAAGGACCGCAATATAACCGTCCCGAACCTTCTACAAGGACCACAATATAACCGTCCCGCAACTTCTACAAGGACCGCAATATAACCGTCCCGCGCCTTCTACAAGGACCGCAATATAACCGTCCCACACCTTATACAAGGACCGCAATATAACTGACCCGCACCTTCTACAAGGACCGCAATATAACCGTCCCACGCCTTATACAAGGACTGCAATATTCATTCTAAAAGTGGAATTTAATGGAACTTGAATCATTTCCTTTCCTGACACAATACACAGCAAGAGGCATTTGTCTGTTTAAAGCTCCAACTTTTATTGCCTGGGCTGTGGTGATGTCATCACTCTGCTGCAGGCAGGAGGAGGCATTTCCTCAGTATCCCCTCCCCCAGTGATCAGACTGTACATTGTAACCTTGTAGAAGGAAGAGGAAGCATTTGCTCAGTCTCCCATCCCCTCCCCCAGTGATCAGACTGTACATTGTAACTTTGTAGAAGGAGAAGGAGGCATTTGCTCAGTCTCCCCTCCCCCAGTGATCAGACTTTGTAACTTTGCCGGTCTCAGCAGTCGGCAGCAGAGAGGAGGACAGAACTTCTACAGACCCTGCAGCTCTCTGTACAGCCGCAGCACCCCCTCATCTCTACCCCCCAGTCTCAGCAGTTGGGAGCAGAGAAGAGGACAAAACTCCTCTTACAGATCCTGCAGCTCTCTGTGTAGCCACAGCACCTCCTCATCTCTGCCCACCTCCCCCCAAGTCTCAGCAATTGGTAGCAGTGAGGAGGACAGAACTCCTCCTACAGATCCTGCACCTCTCCGTGCAGCTGCAACACCCCCCCCCCCCCTCATCTCCACCTGTCCAGTCTTAGCACTTTGCAGCAGTGAGGAGGACGGAACTCCTCCTACTATTCCTGCACCTCTCTGTGCAGCTTCAGCACCCCCTTGTCTCTGCCCCTCCAGTCTCAGCAGTTGGCAGCAGTGAGGAGGACAGAACTCCTCTTTAGATCCTGCACTCCCTGGGCAGCCACATCACCTTCCATCTCTGCCCAGCTCCCCCCCCAGCCTCAGCAGTTGGTAGCATAGAGGAGGACAGAACTCCTCCTACAGATCCTGCACCTCTCTGTGCAACCTCAGCACCCCTTGTCTCTGACCACCCCCCCCCCCAGTCTCAGCAGTTGGCAGCAGTGGGGAGGACAGAACACCTCCTAGAAATCCTTCACCTCTCTGTGCAGCCACAGAACCCCCTTATCTCTGCTCACCACCCCCCAGTCTCAGCAGTTGGTAGCAGAGAGGAGGAATCAGCACCTGCAACAGATCCTGCACCTCTCAGTGCAGCTTCATCACCCCCTCATCTCTGCCCACCCCCCCTGTCTCAGCAGTTGGCAGCAGTGAAGAGGACAGAACTCCTACAGATCCTTCACCTGTGTGTGCAGCCGCAGCATCCCCTCGTCTCTGCCCACCCCCCAGTCTCAGCAATTGGTAGCAGAGAGGAGGACTCAACGCCTGCAACAGATCCTGCACCTCTCTGTGCAGCCTCATCACCCCCTCGTCTCTGCCCACCTCCCCAGTCTCAGCAGTTGGCAGCAGTGAGGAGGAATTAACTCGTGCAACAGATCCTGCACCTCTCTGTGCAGCCTCATCACCCCCTCGTCTCTGCCCACCTCCCTCCCCAGTCTCAACAGTTGGCAGCAGTGAGGAGAGAACTCCTTCTGCAGATCCTGCATCTCTCTGTGCAGCCACAGCACCCCCTCATCTCCTCCTCCCGGAACTCAGCATTCAGCGGACTCTGGCAGCTGACTCCAGCCCTCCTCTGGTCCTCCTCCAGACTCTGCACTTTCTGCTTCCCAGCTTCTTCCCAGTAATGGGGGGGGGGGGAGTGCAATGTCATGTAAGGGAGGGTGAGGAACTCTTTACGTCTGATGGTGGGGAGTGGATACTCTGGACACCTAGTCTTACTGCTAGAACCGGCCCTATGAGGGCAGCCATAATGCTGATGCGGCCTGCGATGAAGTTGAGTTTGACACCCCTGATGTACACTGGTAACCAAACAGCAGGTGGCGCTCTCGGTTCCTTTTCCACTTTATTTTGGTCACCTCCTGCTGTAGAGAGATTGTTGTTTGCAGAGCTCAATAGCTCAGATTGGTCTCATGTATTAGTGGGAGTCCCCGAGGTCGATCGACTGCAGCGGGTAGTTTATTAGCTAACCCATCGTGCTCTGGGAATCCTTTTTCATTTAGTTCTCTTTGTAATACAAAGCTTTATGCACAGAGCCCTTCTCAAACACGGGTTTAAAAGATCAGATTATGAACTTCAAAAAAAAAACAAAAGAACAGAAAATTGTGGTAAAGCTATCAAGCAGAGCAGCTTCGTGTAATAAGTGAAGACTTTTGTTCCGGGGATGGCGGGCGGATGGCGGGTGAATGGCGGGCCAGTCTCGGCATTGGTGCCAACGCTCAGAAATGTCCCCTAAAGAGCCCCGCGGGAATTCTGAACTTGTCGTGTAACAGAAGGAGAACAGAGAAGTCATTCTGTGCGGCTTCATCGTTTTCCACCCCGCTTCCTCCGAGTATCATGGTGATGTGACTGGAAAGAGGGACGTCTTGTCTGAGCCGCCTTCATCTCCTCCAGGGACCGACTGGAGAATCGTACAAAGAGACAAACATTTCCGCATCGCGGCACAAGACAGACACCTCCGAAGGCAACCTGGAGGATGAAACATCGTCTGAATACATTGAGGATTGCGGAAAGTTTTATATTAGTAACATTAGTCCTCAGAAAGTCCTGGATGTCACATTGTCAGCAGGAGGACCAGATCTGTAGGCCATGTCTGGCCCGTGCCACCGAACCCCCACCTACTGACAGAGCTTCAGGGTCACCCGTTGGCATGTGCCGCCGAACCCCCACCTACAGACACAGCTTCAGGGTCACCCGTTGGCATGTGCCGCCGAACCCCCACCTACAGACACAGCTTCAGGGTCACCCATTGGCATGTGCCACCGAACCCCCACCTACAGACACAGCTTCAGGGTCACCCATTGGCATGTGCCACCGAACCCCCACCTACAGACAGAGCTTCAGGGTCACCCGTTGGCATATGCTGCCGAACCCCCACCTACAGACACAGCTTCAGGGTCACCCATTGGCATGTGCCGCCGAACCCCCACCTACAGACACAGCTTCAGGGTCACCCGTTGGCATGTGCCGCCGAACCCCCACCTACAGACACAGCTTCAGGGTCACCCGTTGGCATATGCTGCCGAACCCCCACCTACAGACACAGCTTCAGGGTCACCCATTGGCATGTGCCGCCGAACCCCCACCTACAGACACAGCTTCAGGGTCACCCGTTGGCATGTGCTGCCGAACCCCCACCTACAGACACAGCTTCAGGGTCACCCGTTGGCATGTGCTGCCGAACCCCCACCTACTGACACAGCTTCAGGGTCACCCGTTGGCACGTGCTGCCGAACCCCCACCTACAGACACAGCTTCAGGGTCACGCGTTGGCACGTGCTGCCGAACCCCCACCTACTTACATCTTCAGGGTCACCTGTTGGCACGTGCTGCCAAACCCCCACCTACTGACAGAGCTTCAGGGTCACCCGTTGGCACGTGCTGCCAAACCCCCACCTACTGACAGAGCTTCAGGGTCACCCATTGGCCCATGCCACCAAACTCCCACCTACAGACACAGCTTCAGGGTCACCCGTTGGCACGTGCTGCCGAACCCCCACCTACTTACATCTTCAGGGTCACCTGTTGGCACGTGCTGCCAAACCCCCACCTACTGACAGAGCTTCAGGGTCACCCGTTGGCACGTGCTGCCAAACCCCCACCTACTGACAGAGCTTCAGGGTCACCCATTGGCCCATGCCACCAAACCCCCACCTACAGACACAGCTTCAGGGTCACCCGTTGGCATGTGCTGCTGAACCCCCACCTACTGACAGAGCTTCAGGGTCACCCATTGGCCCATGCCACCAAACCCCCACCTACAGACACAGCTTCAGGGTCACCCGTTGGCACGTGCTGCCGAACCCCCACCTACTGACAGAGCTTCAGGGTCACCCATTGGCCCATGCCACCAAACCCCCACCTACAGACACAGCTTCAGGGTCACCCGTTGGCACGTGCTGCTGAACCCCCACCTACAGACACAGCTTCAGGGTCACCCGTTGGCACGTGCTGCTGAACCCCCACCTACAGACACAGCTTCAGGGTCACCCGTTGGCATGTGCTGCCGAATCCCCACCTACAGACACAGCTTCAGGGTCACCCGTTGGCACGTGCTGCTGAACCCCCACCTACAGACACAGCTTCAGGGTCACCCGTTGGCATGTGCTGCCAAACCCCCACCTACAGACACAGCTTCAGGGTCACCCGTTGGCACGTACTGCTGAGCCTCCACTTACAGACAGTTTAAGGGTCACCCGTTGGCACATGCCGCTGAGCCCCCACCTACAGACAGAGCTTTAGGGTCACCTGTTGACATGTGCCGCTGAGCCCCCACCTACAGACACAGCTTCAGGGTCACCTGTTGACATGTGTCGCTGAGCCCCCACCTACAGACATCTTCAAGGTCACCCGTTGGTCCGCGGTACTTACGCCCACACCGTCTTCATGTGCCCGAGGCCGCTTTCAGCCATCCTCCTGGTCACAGTTCCTATTAAAGTGATATTAATCCCAAAGGCGACCATTTATTATTTCTCAGCTTTCCCTTTACGAGGGCCGTTCAGGTCACACCGGAACATTGGAGTTTGTATAGTAAAAGAACAGATTTCAAGGAGTGGAAACTGCGTTTATTTTTCGGCATCCTCCCCTGCTACATTGCTACACTTCTCCCAGTGTGTAACCAATCCCTGGAAAGCTTCAGCATAGGAAGATTTGTCAGGACTCCTGAACCCTCCTAGGACAGCCGACTTCACGTCCTCATCATTGTGTTCACCGTTCCCACAGAAAGATTCGTCTCTTGTGCGATTTCACCATCGATGATCCAGAATCAGAATTTCCCAGGAGTGACTGCTGTGGGCTGGGAAACGCCATGGCCGGGATCGCCACTGACGAACCGACCGCCATCTTGAAAATGTTTCCACCATTCAGATGTCTTACCGCGACTGAGCGTCTCATCGCTGTACTGCTCTTGAAGCTTTCTGCGAGTTCTACGCCTTCGTTCACAAGCAACGTCATCATCACGCGCCGTTCCACACACGCACTATCACTGGTGTCCGCCATCTTGGAAAAGTTTCCACCATTCAGATGTCTTACCGCGACTGAGCGTCTCATCGCCGTACTGCTCTTGAAGCTTTCTGCGAGTTCTACGCCTTCGTTCACAAGAAACGTCATCACCACACGCCGTTCCATGCACGCACTATCACTGGTGTCCGCCATCTTGGAAAAGTTTCCACCATTCAGATGTCTTACCGCATCTTATTGCCTTACTGCGCTTGAAGTCTTCTGTAGATATCGGCAAGTTTTACGCCTTCGTTCACAACAAGCGTCATCACCACACGCCGTTCCACGCACGCACTATCACTGGTGTCCGCCATCTTGGAAAAGTTTCCACCATTCAGATGTCTTACCGCATCTTATTGCCTTACTGCGCTTGAAGTCTTCTGTAGAGATCGGCGAGTTTTACGCCTTCGTTCACAACAAGCGTCATCACCACACGCCGTTCCACGCACGCACTATCACTGGTGTCCGCCATCTTGGTTAACTGCCTCTGCATGGGCCCGCCACATGTGCGCCCCCTATCAGTAATAGGACTCACTGCCTGTAGTGCCGCCACACCGGCATCCCTTTTTATACCTGAAAAATGAAAGCCCCTCGTAGAGGTGATGTCTGCATTACTTTTCCTTTTTTTAACCACAGCGCCACTTAGGACGTTCTGGCGACATGTACAACCGCAGGTGAAGTGATAACACATCGATTTTAATGGGCGCTGTCTTAATTGGTACAACTTGAGTGGCTGTGATAAAAAAAAACAAAGACTTCTGGGCGATTCTTGAGCTGCACGACTCCCATAGACTTCAATGTAAAATCGCCAGCAAGCCATATGTTTGTCTTAATTGCAGCGACTTTGCTGAGACTTCGGGGCAGTGTTTTGTTTTTAACCCTCACTTCTCCTCCCTGGTCATCCTTGCTGCCTAAAAACCTCCTCCCTAGCTCATCCCATTCACACCTGAGCGTAGAAACACGTGCCCATGTTTTTCTCGGTTAAACACGCAACATGCATTCACTTGAATGGGCTGCCCTATGCGCAACACACACCCCATAGTAGCTCAAGAACCTTTTCGGTTGTGGATCGTTGTGCATTTTGTCAGCTAAACACAGATTAGGGTGTCATTAACAATTAGCCTGCATGCTTCCAAACGCATGGCAACCCGTGTATCGGAAGCATGCGGCAGAAGAGCTTCTCGCATGTGGTGCCATTTAGGCAGCATGTAACCCACACAGAAAATGTATGTTTTGCCTCGCGCTTAGAAAATGTGCACCAAACACGCATTGCGCTCACAGTGCCAGTGTTTGCATCTCACCCCAAACTGGCTCCTCCATGTCTTTATGGACCTTGCTTTGTGCACTGGTGGGCAGTCATGTTGGAACAGGAAGGGGCCATCCCCAAACTCCTCCCACAAAGTTGGGAGCATGAAATTGTCCAAAATGTCACCGTAAGAGTTCCCTTCACTGTAACTAGGAGGCCAAGCCCAACCTCTGAGGAACAACCCCACACCATAATCCCCCCTCCACCAAACTTTGCACTTGGCACAATGCAGTCAGGCAAGTACCGTTCTCCTGGCCACCGCCAAACCCAGACACGTCCATCAGATTGCCAGACAGAGAAGCGTGATTGGTCACTCCAGAGAACACGTCTCCACTGCTCTAGAGTCCAGTGGCGGCGTGCTTTACACCACGGCATCTGATGCTTTGCATTGCACTTGGTGATGGAAGGCTTGGATGCAGCTGCTCGGCCATGGAAACCCATTCCATGAAGCTCTCTACGCACTGTTGTTGGGCTCATCTGAAGGCCACACCAAGTTTGGAGTTCTTTAGCTATTGACTCTGCAGGCAGTTGGCGACTTCTGCGCACTGTGCGCTTCAGCATGCGCTGACCCCGCCCTGTCATGTGACGTGGCCTACCACTTGGTGGCTGTTGTTCCCAGTTGCTTCCACTTTGTTATAATCCCACTAACAGTTGAGTGTGGAATATTTAGTAGCCAGGAAATGTCACGGATGGACTTATTGCCCAGGTGGCCACCTATCACGGGACCACGCTTGGAGTCACTGAGCTCCTGAGAGCGACCCATTCTTTCACCAATGTTTGTAGAAGCAGTCTGCATGCCTAGGGGCTTGATTGTATACACCTGTGTCCATGGAGGGGATTGGAGCACCTGAATCACATGATATGGAGTGGATTGGAGCACCTGAATCACATGATTGGGAAGGGATTGGAACACCAGAATCACATGATTGGGAGGGGATTGGAACACCCGAATCACATGATTGGGAGGGGATTGGAACACCTGAATCACATGATTGGGAGGGGATTGGAACACCTGAATCACATGATTGGGAGGGGATTGGAACACCTGAATCACATGATTGGGAGGGGATTGGAGCACCTGAATCACATGATTGGGAGGGCGGGGCCAATTCTTTGGGCAATATAGTGTAGATAGCCTATTTTTGTCTTTGGTTCAGTTGTATTTCCAGGTTTGCTGTGTATTTTGGTGTGTGGATGTTTTTGTTTCATTGTTAATGCAGGCTTGCTCCAGCCTGGTCCCAGTTTCCTGAATGTAGCCACCCAGATCTGCCCGTCTCTGCTGCTTATTCCTGGCAATAGCTTTATTCCTGGGCTGCAGTGCACCAATGCAGTCACTGGAGATGAAAATTTTTTCAGAAGGCCGGTTGTTACTGGATCTCTTGAAGCCTGAATCCCTCCCCCCACGACCACCACCGCCACCTTCGGTACTTCCACAGAGTGCCTTTGCTACTTCTGAAGCATTTTGTCAGGATTCCGTCCTCTGCGTCTCCATCGGCGCGTGCGATTACACAAATTAAAACACCAAAAATGGTTTTTAAGCAAACAGCTCCATCCGTCTTCTGGGCAGAAAGTTCATCAACGCTGAATTGGTTGGCATTATTGTGTGCCAGCTGGCGGCGGCGGGGGGCTGACTCTGACAAACCGACCTCATTACACCGCAGGAAGTCGCTCCATCGGGGATTCATAATCAGCTTAGAGACCGCGCCAACTCCTTCCTGCACCGCGGCCTCTGACCAGGCCAGGACTGGGACAAAAAATAGGCCCGGGCATTTTGGGCTGAGTAGCCCCAAGTCCGGACCCTTTCCTTGGAGCCCAGTGGTGGAACGCCTTGGCCCAGTCACAAGAGCGACCTTTGTGACCCACGTAGTTCCGCCACGAGTGCCAGTAGGTTTTTATTGTTATTTGATTTTTTACAATTTTATATTTAAATTTTTTTACATTTTTTTCTAGGAAAGAAATAAGAAAGGAAGGAAGGAGAGACAGAAGGAGGAGAGAAGGAAGGAGGAGAGAAGGAAGGAGGGAAAGAAGGAAGGAGGAGAGAAGGAAGGAGGAGAGAAGGAAGGAGGAGAGAAGGAAGGAGGGAAAGAAGGAAGGAGGAGAGAAGGAAGGAGGAGAGAAGGAAGGAGGAGAGAAGGAAGGAGGGAAAGAAGGAAGGAGGAGAGAAGGAAGGAGGGAAAGAAGGAAGGAGGGAAAGAAGGAAGGAAGGAAAGATGGAAGGAGGGAAAGAAGGAAGGAGGAGAGAAGGAAGGAGGAGAGAAGGAAGGAGGGAAAGAAGGAAGGAGGAGAGAAGGAAGGAGGAGAGAAGGAAGAAGGAGAGAAGGAAGGAGGAGAGAAGGAAGGAGGGAAAGAAGGAAGGAGGAGAGAAGGAAGGAGGGAAAGAAGGAAGGAGGGAAAGAAGGAAGGAAGGAAAGATGGAAGGAGGGAAAGAAGGAAGGAGGGAAAGAAGGAAGGAGGAGAGAAGAAAGGAGGGAAAGAAGGAAGAAGGGAAAGAAGGAAGGAGGAGAGAAGAAAGGAGGGAAAGAAGGAAGAAGGAGAGAAGGAAGGAGGAGAGAAGGAAGGAGGAGAGAAGGAAGGAGGGAAAGAAGGAAGGAGGAGAGAAGAAAGGAGGGAAAGAAGGAAGAAGGAGAGAAGGAAGGAGGAGAGAAGGAAGGAGGGAAAGAAGGAAGGAGGAGAGAAGGAAGGAGGGAAAGAAGGCAGGAGGAGAGAAGGAAGGAGGGAAAGAAGGAAGGAGGAGAGAAGGAAGGAGGGAAAGAAGGAAGGAGGAGAGAAGGAAGGAGGGAAAGAAGGAAGGAGGAGAGAAGGAAGGAGGAGAGAAGGAAGGAGGAGAGAAGGAAGAAGGAGAGAAGGAAGGAGGAGAGAAGGAAGGAGGGAAAGAAGGAAGGAGGAGAGAAGGAAGGAGGGAAAGAAGGAAGGAGGGAAAGAAGGAAGGAAGGAAAGATGGAAGGAGGGAAAGAAGGAAGGAGGAAAAGAAGGAAGGAGGAGAGAAGAAAGGAGGGAAAGAAGGAAGAAGGGAAAGAAGGAAGGAGGAGAGAAGAAAGGAGGGAAAGAAGGAAGAAGGAGAGAAGGAAGGAGGAGAGAAGGAAGGAGGAGAGAAGGAAGGAGGGAAAGAAGGAAGGAGGAGAGAAGAAAGGAGGGAAAGAAGGAAGAAGGAGAGAAGGAAGGAGGAGAGAAGGAAGGAGGGAAAGAAGGAAGGAGGAGAGAAGGAAGGAGGGAAAGAAGGAAGGAGGAGAGAAGGAAGGAGGGAAAGAAGGAAGGAGGAGAGAAGGAAGGAGGGAAAGATGGAAGGAGGAGAGAAGGAAGGAGGGAAGAAAGAGGGAAAGAAGGAAGGAGGAGAGAAGGAAGGAGGGAAGAAAAAGGGAAAGAAGGAAGGAGGGAACGAAGGTAGGAGTAGAGAAGGAAGCAGGAGAGAAAGAAGGAGGGAAACAGGAGACAGAGAGAAAGAAGGAAAGAAGGGGGGACAGAAGACACAAGGCTGGCAGGGAGTGTGGGCGGGGCAGGCACAGGATGAGAGGGCGGGAGGAGGAGGGGCAGCTTTCTCTCTCCTCCCCCGTTTGTGGTGGGCAGGGAACTGTCAGCACTGGGGACAGGTTATCCTGACCCAGCAGCAGGACTGCAGGAGATGGGGGGGCAGCCGCGGGGGGAGCCCAGGGCATGCCGGAGATGGATAGGAGGGGCAGCCGGGTGGCACATAGAGGAACCAAGAGATGAACTATCCGGTTCCTCTATATGCCGCCCCTCCTATCCAGGTTTTCCCGGCCCACCGGGCAAATGCCCAGTGTTCCCGATGGCCAGTCTGGGCCTGCCTCTGACCCACTTATATATATGAGCTGGCGGCTTCCCTATTAAGCCCCATCTCAGCCAATAATGTCGCCTGAGCCTTCCATATGGAAGATCATTCCTATACAGCTCAGCTACATGTCCTTGGTAAAAAAAAAACAAATTGCAATAATTCTATATTGATTGGTTAATGTGAAAGATATAACGTCTGCAAACTATGGGGTATATACTGGGATTTATGCAGCTATGACGTTATACTGTAATGGCGGTGATTGGTGACTCATAGTGTGACTGTGATAGTGTGGCGGGCAATCTGGTGCTAGTAGACACTCTCTGGGAGGGACGCTAACTGACACTGACACCTAATACAGTGATCAGTGATAATACTGTACAATGACACTGTACTAATGACACTGGCAGGAAGGGGTTAACATCTAGGAGCGACCAAGGGGTTAACTGTGTGCCTAACAAGTGTATTGTGTGCTGCTTTTACTTTCCAGGATCTGCCTCTATCCCTCTGTCCATCCTCTGCCCTCCAGGATCTGCCTCTATCCCTCTGTCCATCCTCTGTCCTCCAGGATCTGCCTCTATCCCGCTGTTCATCCTCTGTCCTCCAGGATCCGCCTCTATCCCGCTGTCCATCCTCTGTCCTCCAGGATCTGCCTCTATCCCTCTGTCCATCCTCTGTCCTCCAGGATCCTCCTCTATCCCGCTGTCCATCCTCTGTCCTCCAGGATCTGCCTCTATCCCTCTGTCCATCCTCTGTCCTCCAGGATCTGCCTCTATCCCGCTGTTTATCCTCTGTCCTCCAGGATCCGCCTCTATCCCGCTGTCCATCCTCTGTCCTCCAGGATCCGCCTCTATCCCGCTGTCCATCCTCTGTCCTCCAGGATCCGCCTCTATCCCGCTGTTCATCCTCTGTCCTCCAGGATCCGCCTCTATCCCTCTGTCCATCCTCTGTTCTCCAGAATATGTCCCTATCCTGCTGTCAATCCTCTGTCCTCCAGAATCTGTGTCTATCCTGCTTTCCATCATCTAGGATCTGCCTCTATCCCGTTCTCCATCCTCTGTCATCTGGCAAAAGCTTCTCTCCCAATCTCCATCCTCTATGCCCTGGGTTCTGCCTCTACTCCACTCTCCATCCTCCCTCCTCTTGGACATGTCTCCATCCTGCATACTCTGTCCTCTGTAATCTGCTTCTATCCCACTCTCCTTTTTGCATCCTCTGGAATCTGCCTCTATCCTGCTCATTATATTCTGGGATCTGCCTCTATCCTGTTCTCCATCTCCCGTCCTCCGGAATATGCCTCTATCCTGCTCACCATCTTCTGGAAACTGCCTCTATCCCATTCTCCATACTCCATTTTCAGAGATCTGCCTGCATCCCGAACTCTATACTCCATCTTCCAGGATCACCTTCTATCCCACTCTCCATTCTCCATCCTCTGGGATCTGCCTCTATCTCGTTCCCCATCCTCCATGATCACCATCTGTTCTGCTCCCCATCCTCTGTCCTACACGATCTACCTCAATCTACTCCCTGTCCTTGAGGATCTGCACCTGTCCTGCTTTCCATCCTCTATTCTCCAGGATCTAGCTCCATCCTACTTTCGTTCCTCTGTCCACCAGGATCTTCCTCCATTCTGCCCTACATTTTGCATCCTCCTGGAATTGCCTCTAACCTGGATCTGCTCCTATCCCACTATCCATCCTTCTTCCCCTGGGAACTGCCTCATCCCCCCTTTCCATCCTCCAATCTCTGTCCTCGGGGATTGGCTTCTGTCCCTCTCTCCTTCCTCTGTCCTCCAGGATCTTCCTCCATTCCGCCCTCCATTCTCCAGGAACTGCCCCATACCATTCTCCATCCTCTGTCCCCCAAGATCTTCCTCTATTCCGTCCTCCATTTCCCAGGATCTGCCCCATCCCACTCTTCATCCTCTGTCCCCCAAGATCTTCCTCCATTCCGCCCTCCATTCTTCAGGATTTGCCCCTATCCCACTCTACATCCTCTGTCCCCCGGGGTCTTTCTTCATTATGCCCTCTATTTTCCAGGATCTGCCCCTATCCCACTCTCCATCCTCTGTCCCCAAGAATCTTCCTCCATTTCACCCTCCATTCTCCAGGATCTGCCCCTATCCCATTCTCCATCCTCTGTCCCCCAGGATCTTCCTCTATTCTGCCCTCCATTCTCCAGGAACTGCCCCTGTCCCACTCTCCATCCTCTGTCCCCCAAGCTCTTCCTTCATTCTGCCCCCCATTCTCCAGGATCTGCCCAATCCCACTCTCCATCCTCTGTTCCTCAGGATCTTTTTGCATTCCACTCTCCATTCTCCAGGATCTGCCCCATCCCAATCTCCATCCTCTGTCCCCCAGGATCTTCCTTCATTTCACCCTCCATTCTCCAGGATCTGCCCCTATCCCACTCTCCATCCTCTGTCCCCCAGGCTCTTCCTTCATTCCGCCCTCCATTCTTCAGGACCTGCCCCTATCCCACTCTCCATCCTCTGTCCCCCAGGCTCTTCCTTCATTCCACCCTCCATTCTCAAGGATCTGCCCCTATCCCATTCTCCATCCTCTGTCTTCCTCTATTCTGCCCTCCATTCTCCAGGAACTGCCCCTGTCCCACTCTCCATCCTTTGTCCCCCAAGCTCTTCCTTCAATCTGCCCTCCATTCTCCAGGATCTGCCCCTATCCCAATCTCCATCCTCTGTCCCCCAAGATCTTCCTACATTCTGCCCTCCATTCTCCAGGATCTGCCCCTATCCCACTCTTCATTATCTGTCCCCCTGGATCTTCCTTCATTCCACCCTCCATTTTCAAGGATCTGCCCCTATCCCATTCTCCATCCTCTGTCCCCCAGGATCTTCCTACATTCTGCCCTCCATTCTCCAGGATCTGCCCCTATCCCACTCTCCATTATCTGTCCCCCAGGATCATTATCCATCTTCTGAAATCTGCCTCTATCTCACGCTTCATCCTCCATCCTCTGGGATCTGCCTCGATCCCGCCCTCCATCCTCCGGGATCTGCCGCAATCCCTGTATCTATAAATGAACACTTTACACTCTACACTTTGATATGTAAAATCTTTTCTTTAGAGATTTTTGGGCCCAAGACTGAATTTCTAGCTCCTCGGAACAAAGATTATTTATTTATTCTTCTCTGAGGATAAAGCTTTGCTATGAATCGGGATGGATGGAGGACATAGACGTGTCCACAGACAGGATGTCTCTCTGGGGAAATGTGGATATTTCTTCCTCTTTTATTCTGACTGAAATGTGCAACTTGTGTAACACCACTGTAATGTTTTCTGCTCTGGAAGACTGGAGGACTCGGGATGTTCAAGTTTTTTATATAAAACTCTAATTTTGGGGTGACTCCACTCACTCCATCTACGGGGAGAATTATGGCGCAGAGTTCAGTATGGGATCCATCCTAACTCATCTCACCAGACACTTCCCTCCAGGACTCTGAACATGAATTATTAATGAGGCCTGGAAGCTGTAAATAAGATCCAGTAATTCCAGCACCGTGTCTGAAAGAGCTACTTTTATCAAAGGAGAACCCTGGTCAGAAGAAAAGCTGGTTGTACGTATCTTGGGGCGTATTTGTAAGACGTTCAATTTGCCGTATGTTCAGAAAATGGCCAGTGAGAGCAGATGTGAGCCCAATCCATAAAACATTACATTGATGTCATATACAGTAACAAGTCATTTTTAAATCTGCAGTTTAGCATGATTCCTGGTGGCCCTGCCATGAAGGTCCTTGTTCAGGTACTTCCTGTGATAGGGTGACAAAGCTCTGTCCTTGTCTTCCAGTTGTGCTCCTGTGTTCCATCCATTTTCATTGGCCACCATTGACCACCACCACCCACTTCACATTCACTCATTTTCTTCACCCATTACAGAACACCCCCTCCTTATAGTCCACCCATCTTCATCAGCCGCCACTGACCACCCCTCATTCTTTATCATCCACTCATCTCCATTCACCACCATGGACCACCCCTCCTTCTTTATCATCCACTCATCTTCATTGGTCACCTCTGACCACCCACCCACTTCTTCATCATCCACCCATTTTCTTTAGCCACCACCAACTGCCCATCACCCTTCTTCTTCTTCATCTCCCTATTATCATTCACCACTGACTGCTCCCTCCTCCTCATCATCTATCCATCTTCACTAGCTGCCATTGACCACCACCACCCACTGCATCCTTCACCCATTTTCATTGCCCACCACTGATCACACTCCTTCTTCATCATCCATTCATCTTCATTGGGTGCCATTGACCACCACCCACTTCATCATTCACTCACTACTGACCACCCCTCCCCCTTCTTTATCATCTACCCATTGTCATCTGTCACCCTTGACCACCTCCCCCCTATATCATCCACCCATCCTTATCAGCCATCTCCAACCACTCCCCCCCCTTCTTCACCTTCCAACCATCTTCATTGGCCACCACTGACCACCCCTCCTTCTTTATTATTCACCCATCTCAATTGGCCTCCATTGACGACCACCCACTTCATCATTCACTCACTACTGACCACCCCTCCCCCTTCTTTATCATCTACCCATCATCATCTGTCACCCTTGACCACCTCCCCCCTTTATCATCCATCCATCTTTATCAGCCACCTCCAACCACTTCCCCCCCCCCCCCTTTTCTTCATCTTCCAACCATCTTCATTGGCCTCCATTGACCACCACCCACTTCATCTTTCACTCATTACTGACCACTGCTCCCCCTTCTTTATCATCTACCCATCTTCATCTGTCACCCCTGATCACCTCCCCCCCAATTATCATCCAACATCCTTATCAGCCACCTCCAACCACTACTCCCCCCCCCCTTCTTCATCTTCCAACCATCTTCATTGGCCTCCATTGACCACCACCCACTTCATCATTCACTCTCTACTGACCACCCCTCTCCCTTCTTTATCATCTACCCATCTTCATCTGTCACCCTTGACCACCTCCCCCCCTTTATCATCCACCCATTCTTATCAGCCATCTCCAATCACTACTCCCTCTTCTTCATCTTCCAACCATCTTCATTGGCCACCACTGACCACCCCTCCATCTTTATTATCCACCCATTTCGATTGGCCTCCATTGACCACCACCCTCTTCATCATTCACTCATTACTGACCACCCCTCCCCCTTCTTTATCATCTACCCATCGTCATCTGTCACCCTTGACCACCTCCCCCTTTACCATCCATCCATCTTTATCAGCCATCTCCAACCACTTCCCCCTTCTTCTTCATCTTCCAACCATTTTCATTGGCCTCCATTGAACACCACCCACTTCATCATTCAATCATTACTGACCACCCTCCCCCTTCTTTATCATCCACCCATCTTTATCCATCACCCCTGATCACCTCCCCCCTCAATTATCATCCAACATCCTTATCAGCCATCTCCAACCACTACTCCCCCCCTTCTTCATCTTCCAACCATCTCTATTGGCCTCCATTGACCACCACGCACTTCATCATTCACTCATTACTGACCACCCCTCCCCCTTCTTTATCACCCACCCATCTTCATCTATCGCCCCTGACCCCCCCCCCCCCCATTATCATCCACCCATCCTTATCAGCCACCTCCAACCACTACTCCCCCCCCCTTCTTCATCTTCCAACCATCTTCATTGGCCACCCCTGCCCTTCCCCTTCAATCTCCCCATGAAAAGTTGACATTCCGGGACGAACGCCTGCCCACCCCCCTCCGCTGCCGGAGGAAGAGTAAGCTGCTGTGATGCCACCAGACCGACATAAAAACCGCAGAAAAGTGAAGGGGGTTATGGGGGGGGGGGTCAGGTGGCGGATTACATGCCCGGCGTGTGACTTGAATTCATGGTGGAGACGTCATAAACCGGCTTTCCGGAGGTAATGAAATGTATCCGGCTGGATTTGATGTCATCTGAGAATAGAGGCCGAGCCACGCATGCTGATTTCCTGGCCGCCCGCTCGATTTTGGACGTCCCTTGTCTTCATGGCGCATCCTAATCCTCCATTTTACCGCCCCCCCTTCCCCCCATCATGTATCGATCTCCTAATATATGCACAACTGCGACTGTACAGTCCCAGCGCAGGCCGCGGAATTGCGTGGAATAAAACGCGTCTGCCGAGGCAATCAGTATATCTGAATAAAAGACAGTAAAACATTCCGCAGAGTTTTTTTTTTCCGCTCCCGGCGACAAGAAATTCGTTGCCCCCCCCCCCAATGATGTCTTACCGCGTCTTCGCTTTACGACCCGGCAACAGTAGCGCGCCGTCAATTTTATCTTTTATGTTTTCCAGCCGGTGACAGTTCTATTGTTTGTGCCGAGCAGAGAAAAAAAAGTTGCATTGTAATGACAGGAGAGAAATAATGGCGGGAAGAGTAATGAATACAAATGGAGGAAACGTCTCGTATCGCTTCGGGGATACCTGAGAAAATAATACGCGGGGAAAAAAACGCACTTAATGGGGGTTATTTACAAAGCGGCAGCTGTGCGGACGCCAAACGCATCAAATTACATATGCAGAGGAGAGTAAATCGCATGACACCGGCTATTATATGTTATTGCCTTCTTAAAACCTCATTTTATGGTATTATACGGCTGCTGATGGTGTCACTTATTCAAGGAGCATTGAAGACCGACTCCAGGTGACTACTATAGAAATGGTGTCACTGAAATGGTGTCACTTATCCAAGGGAGGATTAAAGACAAACTCCAGGTGACTGTACTATAGAAATGGTGTCACTGAAATGGTGTCACTTATCCAAGGGAGGATTAAAGACAAACTCCAGGTGACTGTACTATAGAAATGGTGTCACTGAAATGGTGTCACTTATCCAAGGGAGGATTAAAGACAAACTCCAGGTGACTGTACTATAGAAATGGTGTCACTGAAATGGTGTCACTTATCCAAGGGAGGATTAAAGACAAACTCCAGGTGACTGTGCTATAGAAACGGTGTCACTGAAATGGTGTCACTTATCCAAGGGAGGATTAAAGACAAACTCCAGGTGACTGTACTATAGAAATGGTGTCACTGAAATGGTGTCACTTATCCAAGGGAGGATTAAAGACAAACTCCAGGTGACTGTGCTATAGAAACGGTGTCACTGAAATGGTGTCACTTATCCAAGGGAGGATTAAAGACAAACTCCAGGTGACTGCTACCGAAATGGCTTCACTTATCCAAGGGAGGATTAAAGACCAACTCCAGGTGACTGTACTACGGAAATGGTGTCACTGAAATGGTGTCACTTATCCAAGGGAGTATTAAAGACAAACTCCAGGGGACTGTACTATGGAAATGGTGTCACTGAAATGGTGTCACTTATCCAAGGGAGGATTAAAGACAAACTCCAGGTGACTGTGCTATAGAAACAGTGTCACTGAAATGGTGTCACTTATCCAAGGGAGGATTAAAGACCAACTCCAGGTGACTGTACTACGGAAATGGTGTCACTGAAATGGTGTCACTTATCCAAGGGAGTATTAAAGACAAACTCCAGGGGACTGTACTATGGAAATGGTGTCACTGAAATGGTGTCACTTATCCAAGGGAGGATTAAAGACCAACTCCAGGTGACTGTACTATAGAAATGGTGTCACTGAAATGGTGTCACTTATCCAAGGGAGGATTAAAGACAAACTCCAGATGACTGTACTATAGAAATGGTGTCACTGAAATGGTGTCACTTATCCAAGGGAGGATTAAAGACAAACTCCAGGTGACTGTACTATAGAAATGGTGTCACTTATTCAAGGAGTATTAAAGACATACTCCAGGTGACTGTGCTATAGAAATGGTGTCACTGAAATGGCTTCACTTATCCAAAGGAGGATTAAAGACAAACTCCAGGTGACTGTACTATGGAAATGCAGTGCCAACAGCAACAATATCCTCATATTTTATTTAAAACGGAACTCAGAGCAGACAGAAGAGACGCCTCCATGCTGCTGTGTTACTGCTCTGCCTCCATGCTGCTGTGTTACTGCTCTGCCTCCATGCTGCTCTGTATCATTGACACATCATGAAGTGCCCGGTCATGCTGGTGCGATTTCCAGTGCGATTTGCTAATTGAAATGCGCCGGTCCTGCGTTGCCATGTTTTTGTGTGATATCATTGGGAGGTTTGGGACGAGCCTCCCAGTGATGCGCTACTAGCCCCTCCCCCTTGTGATGTGCATTTCTCCAGAGGCACGGGGATGGGGGGGGGGCGCTGTGCACGTAAGATTTTTTTTTTTTAAAGGGTAACAAAATATTTTGTTGTTTTTCTGGGAGCGAACACCGACCTCCACTTCCCTCCTCTAGGTCTGGCCAGTCCAACCGCAACCTCTACAGCGCAATCCCACGCATGCGCAGTGGGGAGCTGGCTGTGATGGCGGCACCGGGGATCTGAAGACTGACCGAGAACCAGCCCAGGAGCAGATGCTGGACTCCTGGGCTCTTGGGTTCCTGGACTCCTGGGCTCTTGGGTTCCTGGACTCCTGGGCTCTTGGGTTCCTGGACTCCTGGGCTCTTGGGTTCCTGGACTCCTGGGCTCTTGGGTTCCTGGACTCCTGGGTTCTTGGACTCCTGGGCTCCTGGGTTGGCGAGGGTGGCTCCTAAAATTCAGCCGCTACACTATATGTAGCTCCTGACTTTTTTTTTTTTTTTTAAACCCGCTGGAGTTTCCCTTTAAAAATCCATCTTTATGTTCCAGGCCAGGAACTTTGCCTAGGCTGAGATGATGTCATAGGTCTGCTGCAGGCAGGAGGAGGAATTTCCTCAGTCCCCCCTCCCCCAGTGATCAGACTGTACATTGTAACTTTGTAGAAGGAGGAGGAGGCATTTCCTCAGTCTCCCCTCCCCCCGCAATCGGACTGTATATTGTAACTTTGTAGAAGGAGGAGGAGGCATTTCCTCAGTCCCCTCCCCCAGTGATCAGACCGTACATTGTAATTTTGTAGAAGGAGGAGGAGGCATTTCCTCAGTCTCCCCTCCCCCGCAATCAGACTGTTCATTGTAACTTTGTAGAAGGAGCAGGAGGCATTTCCTCAGTCTCCCCTCCCCCAGCGATCAGACTGTACATTGTAACTTTGTAGAAGGAGGAGGAGGCATTTCCTCAGCCCCCTCCCTCAGTGATCAGACCGTACATTGTAATTTTGTAGAAGGAGGAGGAAGCATTTCCTCAGTCTCCCCTCCCCCAGTGATCAGACTGTACATTGTAACTTTGTAGAAGGAGGAGGAAGCAGGGGCTGCTCTGTGTCAGACATTTGTCAGAGGCTCCAGGATTTCCATGATTGTGTCTCTGCTGAGGCGGTGTGTCAGTCCAGGAAGTAGATGATGATGCTGGTTGATGCCCGAGCAGAGATGGTGCCGTCTTTGTGGAGAGGAAAGCAGAGTCAGGTATTGTCAGGGGGGAGCTGTGACCTCGGTGAGGGGTGATAAATACCTGGAAGGGTCACACTGACATGATCTGATGACATCTGATAACAAATGTATGAAGAATGAGAAGAGACGCGATGCTCTGCATCCCATCCCGGCCTCTCCTCTTCCCGTCTGCTTCTCAGACAGAATCCCCCTCATCCTCTAATGAATATTTCCAATCACTTAGTACATCAAAGAGGAGAAAACGGGAAAGAAAGAAGAAAGAGAAAAGGAGCTCTCCAGGCATGTCAGCATAAAGTATGAATGTGAGAGATTCCCGGGGGAGGGGGGGGGGGGGATTGGGGGGGGGGGAGAGCCGGCTGCTTCCAGCATTGTGCCGGGATGAAAGGCGATGGATGATGTCAGGACGGGCGCTGTTTGATGATCAAAGAAAACTTTCCAGCATTTGTGAGCGATTGATCTAGATTAATTCACAATCATCGGCCACTTCCAATGTATCCTTCCTCCAGTGTACCCCCCTTCCAATGTATCCTTCCTCCAGTGTACCCCCCTTCCAATGTATCCTTCCTCCAGTGTACCCCCCTTCCAATGTATCCTTCCTCCAGTGTACCCCCCTTCCAATGTATCCTTCCTCCAGTGTACCCCCCTTCCAATGTATGCTTCCTCCAGTGTACCCCCCTTCCAATGTATCCTTCCTCCAGTGTACCCCCCTTCCAATGTATCCTTCCTCCAGTGTACCCCCCTTCCAATGTATCCTTCCTCCAGTGTACCCCCCTTCCAATGTATCCTTCCTCCAGTGTACCCCCCTTCCAATGTATCCTTCCTCCAGTGTACCCCCCTTCCAATGTATCCTTCCTCCAGTGTACCCCCCTTCCAATGTATCCTTCCTCCAGTGTACCCCCCTTCCAATGTATCCTTCCTCCAGTGTACCCCCCTTCCAATGTATCCTTCCTCCAGTGTACCCCCCTTCCAATGTATCCTTCCTCCAGTGTACCCCCCTTCCAATGTATCCTTCCTCCAGTGTACCCCCCTTCCAATGTATCCTTCCTCCAGTGTACCCCCCTTCCAATGTATCCTTCCTCCAGTGTACCCCCCTTCCAATGTATCCTTCCTCCAGTGTACCCCCCTTCCAATGTATCCTTCCTCCAGTGTACCCCCCTTCCAATGTATCCTTCCTCCAGTGTACCCCCCTTCCAATGTATCCTTCCTCCAGTGTACCCCCCTTCCAATGTATCCCCTTTCCAATGTATCCTTCCTCCAGTGTACCCTCCTTCCAATTTATCCTTCCTCCAGTGTATTCCCTTTCCAATGTATCCTTGCCCCAGTGTACCCCCCTTCCAATGTATCCTTGCCCCAGTGTACCCCCCTTCCAATGTATCCCCCTTCCAATTTATACTTCTTCCGGTGTACCCCCCTTCCAATGTATCCTTCCTCCAGTGTATTCCCCTTCCAATGTATCTTTCCTCCGGTGTACCCCCCTTCCAATGTATCCTTCCTCCAGTGTACCCCCCTTCCAATGTATCTTTTCTCCAATGTACCCCCCTTCCAATGTATCTTTCCTCCAGTGTACCCCCTTCCAATGTATCCTTCTTCCAGTGTACCCCCCTTCCAATGTATCCTTCCTCCAATGTATTCCCCTTCCAATGTATCCCCCTTCCAATGTATCCTTCCTCCAGTGTATCCTTCCTAGTGTATTCCCCTTCCAATGAATCCTTGCCCCAATGTACCCCCCTTCCAATGTATCCTTCCTCCAGTGTACCCCCCTTCCAATGTATCCTTCCACCACTGTATCCCCCTTCCAATGTATCTTTCCTCCAATATTACCCACTTCCAATGTATCCTTCCTCCAATGTACTCCCCTTCCAATGTATCCCCCTTCCAATGTATCCTTCCTCCAATGTATCCCCCTTCCAATGTATCCCCCTTCCAATGTATCCTTCCACCAATGTATCCCTATTCCAATGTATCCTTCCTCCAATGTACCCTTCCTCTAATGTATCCATATTCCAATGTATCCCCCTTCCAATGTATCCCTTTTTCAATGTATCCCCCTTCCGATGTATCCTTCCACCAATGTATCCCCCTTCCAATGTATCCTTCCACCAATGTATCCCCCTTCCAATGTATCCTTCCTCTAATGTATCCCTATTCCAATGTATCCTTCTTCCAACATTTTCCTCTTCAGCTTCAAGCCAGTTCTCCGCATTGCACTGCGCTCTATGGCAGTCTGTATCTCCCATGGTTCCTCTGTTCCAGTGCTGCAGCCTGTGCCAGTGTATTCAGCATTCAACACCACTGAGAGAGACACATGCCTGGGTCGCACCCCCCTAGCATAGAGTAGGCTACTTGGTAAACTTAGTCTGACTCCCCTCTTTTTTTTTTCCCGGTGGAGAGAGAGCCCATAAATAGTCTGAGGGCTGAGCAGCAGGGGCAGTGTTCCTGGTCCAGTCCTGCAGGAGGAGACCCCTTGGTGCAGGATCCTAGAGAAAGCCGAGAGGAAGACTCCGAGGTCATTGCTAGGATTATCTGGGGGGGATGTTTGCAAATCCATGTCCAGGGATCATGTTGGGTCTGGAGAAGCTCCCTGGAGTGATCCAGGAGGAAACTGGTAGGAAAGAGTCCAGCTGTCCCATGGTGGGGTGAGTCTACATCTGTCTCACTGGGAAGAGGCAGGTGGAGATCGGCAGGAGGCAACCGGTGATCCTGTGGCTATGTGAGTAGATGACCCCATTGCTGAGGAAAGTGACTTTGTGTAGCTTTGAACTCTGGAAGGAGTGCAGGTCACCATCAGCATAGAGATCCTGTGGTGCCGCCAACAGCTATGTGCAGTGCAGAGAGAAAATGAGTCCTCAGGTTATCCAGTTCTACAGTTTTGGGGTATCCCAGGCTCCCCCACTCTGTCCCAGTTCATTGTTCCCAATAAAAAAAAACCCCTAAAAAGAACCCCTAGACTGTTCTCTGAGCCAGTGGAAGAATGAAGAAAATCCTGTGTGCCTGGCTGTGTGCTCTAAGTGGGGAGATAGGACTGCAATCCCCAGCTGCTCCTACAGGGGTGCACTATCGTACCCCCTGCTGCGTGCTATCGGTCCATCCTCTGACCCTTACACAACTACTGGACTTGGTGGGTCGGAGGATGGAGCCACAGTGGGCACGGGGGACACAGGCATCTGACATCCCTGAGGGACACTGGCAAAGGCTGCAACACTGGAATAGGGGGATGGTAAGAGACGCGGCCCGCCGAGGGATGCACATAGTTCCTGTTACGGAACCGACCCAGGGGTGGACTGACAACTCATGGGGCCCCCGGGCATTAGGGGATCATGGGGCCCCTGTGTCCTTGCCTAAACACAAAAAAGCCTATGAAAAAGGTACCAGGGGCATCTCATGGGGCCCCCTACTGACCCCTGGCCCTCGGGCAGTGCCCGAGTTTCCAAATGGTCAGTCCGCCCCTGAACTGACCCCGACTGCACTCGGGTATTTCCATTATTCTCCCACTTCCCTGTCCGAACACCGACCACAGACACCACTCTTGAAGGAAAACCAGGAAACAGACTACTTTATTTTAACACAGATACAAGATATATACATTCAAGGGAACAACTCCCCCCTCCCTATACAGCAGACAGTCCCATCAGGGCGGAGGGCTGCCGGAAACACCCCCACCAAGCCAATACAAACAAACACATACATCCCATAATAGTTTGCTCCCAAGCAAGACACACAATAGAACAATGGGATGCAACCACATGGCATTAAACAATCAACAACCCCCCACCCCAATATTAGGACAGATCACCCTGTACCCCAACAAGCACAGGGTGACTTACACATAAGAGGCATATGGGGAGCTGAGACAGGGGTCTCCCCACCTTTCCAAAGTGAGCTGTGTTCCATGGGGCCCCCACCCAAAGTGACTCCCATCACACTTCCTCTTCCACTCAAATTTGACTGCGCCACTTTAATTCAGCCAGTGATCTCATCGATTGGAGGGGGAGGGGATGTGCGGAGAGTCAGGACGCAGGTCATACAAGTGATCATCAGCGCAGGACAAACATATCCTTCTCGGGTCATTACAAGTATTTCTCATCCTGAAACGAACGTCATCATTCAGCGTAGTTAATGCTCGCCGTCACCCCGCGTGCTCTCCATTAATGGCGGTTTAATATTCCGATCCACGGCGTGACCTGAGACACAGACAGAATGAATACTGTATATACTGAGACTCCTCCCACACTGAACATTGATGGCAGTGTATGGGGATAGGAGGGGGATGTCCGTCATTCACAGGCTAGGCTGGGATTTGATTGGAGGATCAATGTAGATGTGTAGGAAACGAAATGGCATTATGTGTGGCCTTCCAAAACTCGTGAAAGTGTGTAGTCGGGCTTTAAATGCTGTACATATTTATTTCGAATGGTCTGTGTTTAACAAATACCATTTTTCGGAGGTTTTATATATATATATATATATATATATATATATATATATATAGTGAGAGAGAGGTTTCTGTTTTAGCCAGCAGGTGGTGCCCAAGGCTCCTTTTCTCATGTTTGCAGTGCTCCCCCCCTCCCCCAACACACCTGATTCCTGTATCGGTCCCATGCTGTGCCCGTCTGGAGGTCTTCTCTCCCCTCTCTGCCCTTTCACAAGCTTAGCTGAGAGCAGTGAGAACCAATGACTGTCAGTCAAATCCTGTGGAGGGCGGGGCTAAGCCACGCTGTGTGTGTCAATAGACGTGCACAGCCCGGTTCAGGAGGGAGCCCACCTGGGTGCCCCTCAGAGAAGAAGAGGAGGAAGGAGCGCCGGTGGGGTACCCCCAGAAGAGGAGGATCGGGGCTGCTCTGTGCAAAACCATTACAGAGCAGGGTGTATTTATGTGGGCGGTCCAGGGAAGGTAAAATTGCTGCTCAGCCTCCTGCTTTTACTGCCCCCCCCCCCCCAGGCTGCTCGTGTGAATGAGCTCCTAAGTTAGAGGAAATCTACTAAAATGAGGAGAATACCTCTCTTAGTTGTTATTGGAACAGGTGTCCCATGATTTCCCCTCACCTCTGCTGACACCACTAAAATGTTGGATTTCCGCGTCCTCTCTTGGTGATTTCAGTGACACCCACAAATATATGAATGTGAATCTCCACTATGGGGACACCATACAAATGTACATACAAAGAAGGCGTTAGATCATCAGTGGGTAATATCCAGCACGGTGGAAAGCCATTTCGTTACTCCAGCTAATTAGCTTCAGTGAGGTCACCCATATACACCCTCCGGGGGGGATGGGGCAGGGGGGGTCCAAATATAAAAGAAGCTGTCAGAGCGCCACACTATTGATTACAGAGTCCAAAATGGAGAAATTGGGGCATTTTAAATGGACAATACAGTGAAGGAAAGAAGGATTTGATCCCCTATCAGTCAGCAGGATTTCTGGCTCCCAGGTGTCTCTCATACAGGTAACAAGCTGAGATTAGAAGCAGTCTCTTAAAGGGAGTGCTGCTAATCTCATTGTGTTACCTGTATAAAAGACACCTGTCCACAGGAGCCATCAAACCATCAGATTCCAAACTCTCCACCATGGCAAAGACCAAAGAGCTGTCCAAGGATGTCAGGGACAAGATTGTAGACCTACACAAGGCTGGACTGGGCTACCAAACTATGGCCAAGCAGCTTGGTGAGAAGGTGACAACAGTTGGTGCAATCATTCACAAATGGAAGAAACACAAAACAAGTGTCAGTCTCCCTAGGTCTGGTGCACTATGCAAGATCTCACCTCGTGGAGTGTCAATGATCATGAGAACAGTGAGGAATCATCCCAGAACTACACGTGAGGATCTTGTCAATGATCTCCAGGCAGCTGGGACCACAGTCACCAAGAAAACAATTGGTAACACACTACGCCGACAAGGACTGAAATCCTGCAGTGCCCGCAAGGTCCCTCTGCTCAAGAAAGCACATGTCCAGGCCCATCTGAAGTCTGCCACTGAACATCTGAATGATGCAGAGGAGGACTGGTGGGAAGTGTTGTGGTCAGAGGAGACCAAAATCCAGCTCTTTGGCATCAACTCAACTCACCGTGTTTGGAGGAGGAGGAATGCTGCCTATGACCCCAAGAACACCATCCCAACTGTGAAACATGGTGGTGGAAACATTCTGCTTTGGGGGGGTTTTCTGCTAAGGGGACAGGACAACTACACCGCACCAAAGGGACGATGGACGGGGCAATGTACCATCAAATCTTGGGTGAGAACCTTCTTCCCTCAGCCAGGGCACTGAAAATGGGTGGTGGATGGGTGTTCCAGCATGATAATGACCCAAAACACACGGCCAAGGCAACAAAGGAGCGGCTCAAGAAGAAGCACATTATGGTCCTGGAGTGGCCTAGCCAGTCTCCAGACCTTCATCCGACTGAAAATCTGTGGAGGGAGCTGAAAGTTCGAGTTGCCAAATGTCAGCCACCAAACCTTAATGACTTGGAGAGGATCTGCCAAGAGGAGTGGGCCAAAATCCCTCCTGAGATGTGTGCGAACCTGGGGGCCAACTCCAGGAAACGTCTGACCTCTGTGATTGCCAACAAGGGATTGGCCACCAAGTACTACGTCATGTTTTGTGAAGGGGATCAAATCCTTCTTTCCCTCATGAACATGCAGATCAGTCATCATTTGTTAGACGCATTTCTGCTGAATTTGTTGTTGTATTCTGTCTTTCAGTGTTACACCAAACATTCCATTGTTAGACCGATCATTTCTGTGTGAGGGGCGAACATTCCATTGTTAGACCGATCATTTCTGTGTGAGGGGCGAACATTCCATTGTTAGACCGATCATTTCTGTGTGAGGGGCGAACATTCCATTGTTAGAGCGATCGTTTCTGTGTGAGGGGAGAACATTCCATTGTTAGACCGATCATTTCTGTGTGAGGGGCGAACATTCCATTGTTAGATCGATCATTTCTGTGTGAGGGGCGAACATTCAGCATCAGCCGGGGAGCAAATACACATTTCCTTCACTGTAGATAGATAGATGGATGGATTCTGTATGTCATGTGAAGTGGAGGAGGAAAAAGAAAACTAATAAACCGTCGGGAATGCGTTGGCTTTGGTTGGCCTGTCTGTTGGATGAGCATTATTTGGACTCCATTATCCGTGGCTTTGGTGCTCCAACCAGGGGCAGACTGACAACTCATGGGGCCCCCGGGCAATAGGGGATCATGGGGCCCCTGTGTCCTTGCTCAAACTCAAAAAGCCTATGAAAAAGGTACCAGGGGCATCTCATGGGGCCCCCTACTGACCCCGGGCCCTCGGGCAGTTTCCAAATGGTCAGTCCGCCCCTGGCTCCAAACTGGTTTCTGTACACCTGAACAATTCCCTCTTGGTGGGGGGGGGGGGTCTGGCCCCTTCCACATGCTTTGAAAAGCTTAAAAAAAAACTGGGGAGATTTGTCTCCACGTACACAACAGGACATGAGAGGAAGTCTCTCCAGAGAGGGAAGTCCCAGCTTGGTTGTCTTTGGAATAAGTGTCCCCGTGTGAAGATTTCCCATCTTCTCCTGTTCTGGTGACAACTCATTCTTTGCGTCACAAAGCATTAGCAGAAACGCACTTGGAACGCATCTGGGGGAAAAAATAAACCAGAACACATCATAAACGTAATAGAATGTGTAAAAAAAGCACACGCAGAAACACACTTGGAGCGCATTTGTGGGAAAAAATGAACCAAAACACATCATAAACGTATCGGAACGCGTCAAAAAGGCATCAAAAACACCGGAATGCATTAAAAAAGCGCATGCAGAAACGCACTTGGAGCAAATCTGGGGGGGGAAAAATGAACCAGAACACATCATGAATGTACTGGAACGCGTCAAAAATGTATCAAAAATGCACCGGAATGTGCAAAAAAAAGCACACGCAGAAACACACTTGGAACGCATCTGGGGAAAAAAATTAACCAGAACACAACATAAACGTATCGGAACGCGTCAAAAAGGCATCAAAAACACTGGAATGCATTAAAAAAGCGCATGCAGAAATGCACTTGGAGCAAATCTGGGGGGGAAATGAACCAGCACACATCATGAATATACTGGAACGCGTCAAAAACGTATCAAAAATGCACCGGAACGTGCAAAAAAAGCACACGCAGAAACACACTTGGAGCGCATTTGTGGGAAAAAATGAACCAAAACACATCATGAATATACTGGAACGCGTCAAAAATGTATCAAAAATGCACCGGAATGTGCAAAAAAAAGCACACGCAGAAACACACTTGGAACGCATCTGGGGAAAAAAATTAACCAGAACACATCATAAACGTATCGGAACGCGTCAAAAAGGCATCAAAAACACCGGAATGCATTAAAAAAGCGCATGCGGAAACGCACTTGGAGCAAATCTGGGGGGGAAATGAACCAGAACACATCATGAATGTACTGGAACGCGTCAAAAACGTATCAAAAATGCACCGGAATGTGCAAAAAAAGCACACGCAGAAACACACTTGGAGCGCATTTGTGGGAAAAAATGAACCAAAACACATCATAAACGTATCGGAACGCGTCAAAAAGGCATCAAAAACACCGGAATGCATTAAAAAAGCACATGCGGAAACGCACTTGGAGCAAATCTGGGGGGGAAATGAACCAGAACACATCATGAATGTACTGGAACGCGTCAAAAACGTATCAAAAATGCACCGGAACGTGCAAAAAAAGCACACGCAGAAACACACTTGGAGCGCATTTGTGGGAAAAAATGAACCAAAACACATCATAAACGTATCGGAACGCGTCAAAAAGGCATCAAAAACACCGGAATGCATTAAAAAAGCGCATGCAGAAACGCACTTGGAGCAAATCTGGGGGGGGGAAAATGAACCAGCACACATCATGAATATACTGGAACGCGTCAAAAATGTATCAAAAATGCACCGGAATGTGCAAAAAAAAGCACACGCAGAAACACACTTGGAACGCATCTGGGGAAAAAAATGAACCAAAACACATCATAAACGTACCGGAATGCATAAAAAAAGCGCATACAGAAAGGCACAGATCGCAAACATACCGGAGCGCGTCAAAAACGCATTAAAAACGCACCGGAACACGTGTAAAAAAGCGCATGCAGAAACGCACTTGGAACGCGAAGGGGGAAAAAAATGAACCAGAACACATCATAAACGTACCGGAACGCGTCAAAAAAAGCATCAAAAACGCATTGGAACATGTAAAAAAAGCGCATTCAGAAACGCACTTGGAACGCATCTGGACTGCGTTTCTATGGTGTGAACCGTCCCTAAACGCATGATAAACAGTCGCATTGGTTCGCGTTAACGTCGGCGGTAGTGTGAAAAGTTAACCTTCAGTTAAAAAAGAAAACCCAAAAAAATAAAAGAACCGTCTTCACGCCGTAAAATCCAGAACTAGTAAAGCTTTATTGTTCAGGAAAAGCAACACCAAACCAGCCTAGGACCGCCTCCTTTTTACACTGACAGTTACATTTTAAAGGGACGCGGGGTGTAAGCCGAGCCCAGGGGCGGACTGACAACTCATGGGGCCCCCGGGCAATAGGGGATCATGGGGCCCCTGTGTCCTTGCCCAGACTCAAAAAAGCCTATGAAAAAGGTACCAGGGGCATCTCATGGGGCCCCCTACTGACCCCGGGCCCTCAGGCAGTGCCCGAGTTTCCAAATGGTCAGTCCGCCCCTGGTGAGCCATGTCCAGGCAGTAAGGACGAATACCCTGCGCGGCGTTGGCGCCCGACCAGAAGACATAAAGGAGCAGCAAAAAAAAAAAAAAAATCGTCCAAATAAAAGTTTGCTGCGCGTCGCGCGTTCACCGTTAAATATTTATGATTGCAGCGTTACGCCGCGGCTCCGGCTCGCCGCCCACGTTCACCGTTAAATATTGCCTAATCGCGGCGGATCTCTTATTGTGAGGAATGGAGGCGCCGCGCACTTCTTGTGCTCTAATTATATTTTGCTGTTAACAAGGGACGCGCGTTCTCCCACCCGCCGCTACTAATAATTAGCAAATTGGCCCGAGTAGATGATAAAGGCGCGACGAATGTTGAAGGATTGTTATTGCTTTGCTCATTACACGATGTGAGTTGGCGGCAGAACAAAAGATTTTTTTTTTTGGGTGGGGGGACAGAAAATACGATCCGGCGCGGAGGAGCGGATGGTAATTACAGGAGATATGGGTCAGGGTGAGGAAAATTGTTCTCCAACGTCTCCCTGGATATGGCGCTTGTCTTAAATGCCATCAGGCCGCAGGGAGGGAAAGGGTCGCAGGGAGGAAAGGGTCGCAGGGAAGGAAAGAGTCGCAGGGAGAGAAAGGGTCGCAGGGAGGGAAAGGGCCGCAGGGAGGGAAAGGGTCGCAGGAAGGGAAAGGGTCGCAGGGAAGGAAAGAGTCGCAGGGAGAGAAAGGGTCGCAGGGAGGGAAAGGGTCGCAGGGAGGGAAAAGGCCACAAGGAGGGAAAGGGTTGCAGGGAGGGAAAGGATTGCAGGGAAAGAAAGGGCCGCAGGGAAGGAAAGGATTGCAGGGAAGGAAAGGGCCGCAGGGAGGGAAAGGGCCACAGGGAGGGAAAGGGTCACAGGGGGGGAAAGGGTCGCAGGGAGGGAAAGGATTGCAGGGAAAGAAAGGGCCACAGGAAGGGAAAGGGTCGCAGGGAGGGAAAGGATTGCAGGGAGGGAAAGGGCCGCAGGGAGGGAAAGGGTCGCAGGGAGGGAAAGAGCCGCAGGGAGGGAAAGAGCCGCAGGGAGGGAAAGGGTCGCAGGGAGGCAAGGGTCACAGGGAGGGAAAGGGCCTCAGGGACGGAAAGGGTCACAGAGGGGGAAAGGATTGCAGGGAAAGAAAGGGCCGCAGGGAGGGAAAGGGTCGCAGGGAGGGAAAGGGCCGCAGGGAGGGAAAGGGTCGCAGGGAGGGAAAGAGCCGCTGGGAGGGAAGGGGTCGCAGGAAGGGAATGAGCCGCAGGGTGGGAAGGGGTCGCAGGGTCTGCAGGAAATGCAAGTGTTAAACACAATGTTGTGGATATTAGAAGGAAAAATAGACAGCGAGTGTTAGTGTTTTGTTTTTTTTTGCTAGAAAATGACTTAGAACCCCCAAACATTTTATATACATATGTTAGTGTACAGTAGTACAGAGCCTTGGGGGCAAGCTGCACATGCTCAGATAGAGGATCAGGGGTTATGCAGCCTCATAGAATAATCAGGGGAGAATGAACTCCTACTACCAGCTTTAACAAGTGTTCTGCTGGACACTGATAGAAGTCACAAGACTGCTCTATACTGCTGATGAGAAAAGGGATTTAGCGGTTTATATTTACTAAAATAATTGCATTTCCATGTTCTGTGTACTGTGAGAGACGAATATAGTGAATGCGGTGTCCGGGGAGAGCGGATATAGTGAATGCGGGGTCCGGGGAGAGCGGATATAGTGAATGCGGGGTCCGGTGAGAGCTTATATAGTGAATGCGGGGTCCGGGGAGAGAGGATATAGTGAATGCGGAGTCCGGGGAGAGCGGATATAGTGAATGCGGGGTCCGGGGAGAGCGGATATAGTGAATGCGGGGTCCGGTGAGCTTATATAGTGAATGCGGGGTCCGGGGAGAGAGGATATAGTGAATGCTGGGTCCGGGGAGAGTGGATATAGTGAATGCGGGGTTCGGGGTTTAGTAACACTTTAAGGAGAGGCCCCTAGAGAATAAAATGGTGGGTTTTACAATTATTTCACGGGATATTTGTGAAAAAATACACTTTATTGAATCTTAGTGCACACAAATTCAATATAATACCCATTTTTGAGGGTGTAAAATATAAAAAATGATGTTACACCGAGTAACTAGATACCGAACATGTTACACTTTAAAATTGCGCACACCCTTTGAACGCGACAAATTACAGTACATTAAATTATCCATAGGTGGCGCTTTAAAAGCCTTTGCACTTTAGATGTACACATGAGATCGCTGTTTACGTATGCGTGTTGGACCGACGTGTGCGTTCACCTCTGTGTGCGGGGGTCAGGGGACTTTATTTTATTTTTTTTTTGCAGTTTTTTTATTTTTTTTAATAATTTAATTGCGATCACAAGGGATGTTGTTCATCTCAGGTTCTCTTTACTGAGAGATCTGGGGTCTATTCCCTGCTCTTCCCGATAACAAGCCTGCTTCCCCCTCCCCCCCCCCCCCACGCCAACGCCGCACTCTCTCTTCCCATGGGGGGTAGATTAATTGGACCGGGGGCCCCGAGTTCTGCTCAGTTTATGGGCCCCCTGCCAGGTTAATAGGCCGGTGTGTGAGGCATAATGTACACAGATCTGGCTTCTGGCAGGAGTTGGTGAAACATTCTGCCGGATTCTGAAAGCCGCGTTTGAATTCTGACATTGGATCTCATACAGCGGCGCCCTCTATAGACATGACTCACCTGACGGGGGCAGATAATACGAGGCTTCCAGCCGGGTGCATGGAGTGTGTATACACAGCTCTACTGAGAGCAACGCAAAGACCGCCATCGCTGATCACCGCTCGAAAAAAGGCTACAGATATCACAGTGTTCCAACATGACTGCACACCAGTGCACAAAGCAAGGTCCATAAAGACATGGAGGAGCCAGTTTGGGGTGGAGGAACTTGACTGTCCTGCACAGAGTCCTGACCTCAACCCCATAGAACACCTTTGGGATGAATTAGAGCGGAGACTGCGAGCCAGGCCTCCTCCCCCGACATCAGTGCCTGACCTGACAAATGTGCTTCTGGAAGAATGGTCCAACCTTCCCATAGACACCCTCCTAAACCTTGTGGACGGCCTTCCCAGAAGAGTTGAAGCTGTTATAGCTGCAAAGGGCGGGGCCAACTCAATATTGAACCCTACGGACTAAGACTGGGGGGCAATTAAAGGTCATGTGCGTGGAAAGGGCGGGGCCAACTCGATATTGAACCCTACGGACTAAGACTGGGGGGCCATTAAAGGTCATGTGCGTGGAAAGGGCGGGGCCAACTCAATATTGAACCCTACGGGCTAAGACTGGGGGGCCATTACAGGTCATGTGTGTGGAAAGGGCGGGGCCAACTCAATATTGAACTCTACAGACTAAGACTGGGGAGCATTTAAAGGTCATGTGTGTGGAAAGGGCGGGGCCAACTCAATATTGAACCCTACGGACAAAGACTGGGAGGCCATTACAGGTCATGTGCGTGGAAAGGGCGGGGCCAACTCAATATTGAACCCTACGGACTAAGACTGGGAGGCCATTAAAGGTCATGTGCGTGGAAAGGGCGGGGCCAACTCAATATTGAACCCTACGGGCTAAGACTGGGGGCCATTAAAGGTCATGTGCGTGGAAAGGGAGGGGCCAACTCAATATTGAACCCTACGGACTAAGACTGGGGGGCCATTAAAGGTCTTGTGTGGAAAGGGCGGGGCCAACTCAATATTGCACCCTACGGACTAAGACTGGGGGGCCATTAAGGGTCATGTGCATGGAAAGGGCGGGGCCAACTCAATATTGAACCCTACGGACTAAGACTGGGGGGCCATTAAAGGTCATGTGCGTGGAAAGGGCGGAGCCAACTCAATATTGAACCCTACGGACTGAGACTGGGAGGCCATTAAAGGTCATGTGCGTGGAAAGGCAGGTGGCCCAATACTGGGGGCAATATAGTGTGTATATATATATAAATATATATAGTTTTTTTGTTACTAAACCCACCAGGGCCGTCTTTAACGCAGGGCAAAAGGGGCAGCTGCCGCTTCAATCCGGGAACATCTGGAGCAGGGATGGGTGGGGGTAAAATTCCGGCACCTTGCTACACGTGTAGCATGTGGTGTGTCAGCGTGGTCGGGCTGACAAGGTGGAGGACAACCCGATCCTCTGCTCTGCCTGGTAGTATAATCCTGCTCCTCACTCAGCCTTGCCCCTTCCTCCTGGTTTGCTGCAGTTCCTAATTTGTCCTGCGGGTGGAGGAGGTGGTAGCACTGCTGAATCACAGAGCTCCGACAGAGAGCTTTTGCAGCCATGTGGAGGCGGGTCTGAAGAGCTCTGTGGAGGCGGGTCTGAAGAGCTCTGTGGAGGCGGGTCCAGGGAGCTCCGTGATAAGGAGGGGGCCAGTAGCAAGACAAGTTCCTTAGTTTACTGACAGTGCTTTGTCTCCCCTCTCCCAGGAGGGAGGCAGGTGTGATGCTCTGCAGGACTGGGAGAAGGGAAGCAGGTGTGATGCTCTGCAGGGCAGGGAGGAGGTAGGCAGGAGTGATGCTCTGCAGGGGTGGTAGGAAGAAGGCAGGTATGATGCTCTTCAGGGCTGGGAGGCAGGGGTGGGAGGAGGGAAACAGGTGTGATGCTCTGCGGGGCTGGGAGGAAGGACGCAGGGGTGATGCTCTGCAGGGGTGGCAGAAGGGAGGCAGGTGTGATGCTCTGCAGGGCTGGTAGGAGGGAGGCAGGTGTGATGCTCTGCAGGGCTGGGAGGAGGCAGGCAGGTGTGATGCTCTGCAGGGCTGGGTGGAGGGAGGCAGGGGTGATGCTCTGCAGGGCTGGTAGGAGGGAGGCAGGTGTGATGCTCTGCAGGGCTGGGAGGAGGGAGGCAGGTATGATGCTCTGCAGGGCTGGGTGGAGGGAGGCAGGGGTGGGAGGAGGGAGACAGGTGTGATGCTCTGCAGGGCTGAGAGGAGGTAGGCAGGGGTGGGAGGAGGTAGACAGGTGTGATGCTCTGAAGGGCTGGGAAGATGGAGGCAGTGGTGATGCTCTGCAGGGTTGGGAGGAGAGATGCAGGTGTGATGCGCTGTAGGGCAGGGGTGAGGAAGACAGGTGTGATGCTCTACAAGGCTGTAAGGAGGGAGAGAGGTGTGATGCTCTGCAGGGCCAGAGACAGGTGTGATGTTGTGCAGGGCTAGGAGAGGGAAAATGTGATTTTCAGGGCTAGAGATAGGTATTATGTTCTGCAGGGCTGAAGACAGGTGTGATGTTCTGTGGGGTTGGGATAGGGAAGAAAGGTGTGATGCTCTGCAGGGCTGAGAGAGCGGAGACAGGTGTGATGTTCTGCAGGGCTGGAGACAGGTGTAATGTTCTGCAGGGCAGGAAGAGAGGAGACAGGTGTGATGTTCTGCAGGGAGAGGGGAGACAGGTGTGATGTTCTGCAGGGAGAGAGGAGACAGGTGTGATGTTCTACAGGGAGAGGGGAGACAGGTGTGATGTTCTGCAGGGAGAGAGGAGACAGGTATGATGTTCTGCAGGGAGAGAGGAGACAGGTGTGATGTTCTGCAGGACAGGGGGAGCGGAGACAGGTGTGATGTTCTGCAGGGAGAGAGGAGACAGGTGTGATGTTCTGTAGGACAGGGGAGCAGAGACAGGTGTAATGTTCTGCAGGGAGAGAGGAGACAGGTGTGATGCTCTGTAGGACAGGGGGAGCAGAGACAGGTGTGATATTCTGCAGGGAGAGAGGAGACAGGTGTGATGTTCTGCAGGACAGGGGGAGCGGAGACAGGTGTGATGTTCTGCAGGGAGAGAGGAGACAGGTGTGATGTTCTGTAGGACAGGGGGAGCGGAGACAGGTGTAATGTTCTGCAGGGCTGAAGACGGGTGTGATGTCGCCTTTTAATTCTCAATGAAGTACCGCGGAGCTGTTGATTGCTGTGGTAGTTCATGGATTCCTCCTGTCAGTGTCAATCTGCCTGCCCATACATTGTACAGCATACACTGACAGTCTGCAGGAGACCTGCATGGCGGGCGATCAGCTGGTGCAATGCTTTCCATGTAATAGTGAATGCAAGTTTTTTTTTTACCTGCAAAAAAAATGTGCATTTATTATTTTTGTTAAAAAGCGAAGTTATGATTTAACTCCCCCCCCCCCCCCATGTTTGCAGGGAGGCAATGTGTATGGGACAGTGTTTACACTGAGGGGGCAATGTGTACCTGTGGGAGGTAGGGGGCGATGTGTACAGGGGATTGGGGTGGGGGGATTTGTGCAGAGGAAAGCAGTGTGGACAGGGGACAATGTTTGCAGAGGAAAAGGGGGGCATTGTGCAGTGTGTAGGGAAAGACAGTGTGCAGGGGAAAGGGGGACTGTGTGTATAGGTGGTGAATTTATTTTGGGCTAAATCTCAGATTTCTTCATTGTTTCTATTCAGAATCTACATTGTATTAAGTCACACCCAATATTTATTTTAATCCAACTGTACCCGAGAAGACAGTGGGGTGGGGGGCAGCAAAATGCACATTTGCCGGTGCAGACAAAAATTCTTGCACTGGCCCTGCCTCTAGCAACCAGTCAGTGAACATTAGTGGTCTGCTGTAACCTCTAGCAACCAGTCAGTGAGCAATATTGATGTGCTGTAACCTCTAGCAACCAATCAGTGAGCGGTAAAGATGTGCTGTAAGCTCTAGCAACCAATTAGTGAACAACAATGATCTGTTGTAATCTCTAGCAACCAGTCATTGAACAATGATGATGTACTGTAAGCTCTAGCAACCAATCGGTGAGCAGTAATGATGTGATATAACCTTTACAAACCAATAAGCTAGTGAACATTATGTGCTGTAACCTCTAGCAACCAATCAGTTAGTGGTAATGATGTGATATAACCTCTAGCAACCAATCAGTGAGTGATATTGATAAGCAGTAACCTCTAGCAACCAATGGGTGAGCAGTAATCATGTGCAGTAATGTCTAGCAACCAATCAGTGAGCGGTAAAGATATGCTGTAATCTTTTGCAACTACTCAGTGAGCCTGGACCAATCAGTGAGTGTGGACCAATTCCTTATATTTACATTATTAAAGTTTTTTGAGACAAGTCTGTGTGTATGTTTGTTTTTTGGGATGTTGGGGTGGAATGCAAAATTTTATGGCGGGGCCCAAAGATTATGTTTGCCCAGGGTCCAATCAATATTACAGACGGCCCTGAAACCCCCAAAAGTACAATCAGTCTGTAGATGCAGTAAAGAGTGCTTGTTATCCTCACTGTGGAACCCAAGGGGTTAATACTCTGCATTGTGTAAAAAAGGCTGTTTGATCCTGTCTACTCTGATCCTCCCCTTGTTCTACTGTCCCCAATCCAGCTGCTGATAGTAGAGCCTCGGGGGCAAGCTGCACATGCTCAGTTTGGTGTGTATTGCTAGGGAGTTGATTTTTTTTTCTTGGAAAAGTGCATGTGATTAGCACAGGGCCAATCAGCACGGTTCAGATAGAGGGTCAGGGGTTATGCAGCCTCATAGGACAGTCAGGGGAGAATTAATTCCTCCTAAAAGCTTTAACCAGTGCTCTGCTGGACACTGATAGAAGACACAAGACTGTTATATACTGCTGATGAGAAAAGGGATTTAGCAGCTTATATTTACTATAATTGCATTTCTTTGTTCTGTATACTGTGGGAGAGCGGATATAGTGAATGCGGGGTCCGGGGAGAGCGGATATAGTGAATGCGGGGTCCGGGGAGAGCGGATATAGTGAATGCGGGGTCCGGGGAGAGCGGATATAGTGAATGCGGGGTCCGGGGAGAGCGGATATAGTGAATGCGGGGTCCGGGGAGAGCGGATATAGTGAATGCGGGGTCCGGGGAGAGCGGATATAGTGAATGCGGGGTCCGGGGAGAGGGGATATAGTGAATGCGGGGTCCGGGGAGACCAGATATAGTGAATGCGGGGTCCTGGGAGAGCGGATATAGTGAATGCGGGGTCCGGGGAGAGCGGATATAGTGAATGCGGGGTCCGGGGAGAGCGGATATAGTGAATGCGGGGTCCGGGGAGAGCGGATATAGTGAATGCGGGGTCCGGGGAGAGTGGATATAGTGAATGCGGGGTCCGGGGAGAGCGGATATAGTGAATGCGGGGTCCGGGGAGAGCGGATATAGTGAATGCGGGGTCCGGGGAGAGCGGATATAGTGAATGCGGGGTCCGGGGAGAGCGGATATAGTGAATGCGGGGTCCAGGGGGAGCAGATATAGTGAATGCGGGGTCCGGGGAGAGCGGATATAGTGAATGCGGGGTCCGGGGAGAGCGGATATAGTGAATGCGGGGTCCTGGGAGAGCGGATATAGTGAATGCGGGGTCCGGGGAGAGCGGATATAGTGAATGCGGGGTCCGGGGAGAGCGGATATAGTGAATGCGGGGTCCGGGGAGAGCGGATATAGTGAATGCGGGGTCCGGGGAGAGCGGATATAGTGAATGCGGGGTCCGGGGAGAGCGGATATAGTGAATGCGGGGTCCGGGGAGAGGGGATATAGTGAATGCGGGGTCCGGGGAGACCAGATATAGTGAATATGGGGTCCTGGGAGAGCGGATATAGTGAATGCGGGGTCCGGGGAGAGCGGATATAGTGAATGCGGGGTCCGGGGAGAGCGGATATAGTGAATGCGGGGTCCGGGGAGAGCGGATATAGTGAATGCGGGGTCCGGGGAGAGCGGATATAGTGAATGCGGGGTCCGGGGAGAGCGGATATAGTGAATGCGGGGTCCGGGGAGAGCGGATATAGTGAATGCGGGGTCCGGGGAGAGTGGATATAGTGAATGCGGGGTCCGGGGAGAGCGGATATAGTGAATGCGGGGTCCGGGGAGAGCGGATATAGTGAATGCGGGGTCCGGGGAGAGCGGATATAGTGAATGCGGGGTCCGGGGAGAGGGGATATAGTGAATGCGGGGTCCGGGGAGACCAGATATAGTGAATGCGGGGTCCTGGGAGAGCGGATATAGTGAATGCGGGGTCCGGGGAGAGCGGATATAGTGAATGCGGGGTCCGGGGAGAGCGGATATAGTGAATGCGGGGTCCGGGGAGAGCGGATATAGTGAATGCGGGGTCCGGGGAGAGCGGATATAGTGAATGCGGGGTCCGGGGAGAGGGGATATAGTGAATGCGGGGTCCGGGGAGACCAGATATAGTGAATGCGGGGTCCTGGGAGAGCGGATATAGTGAATGCGGGGTCCGGGGAGAGCGGATATAGTGAATGCGGGGTCCGGGGAGAGCGGATATAGTGAATGCGGGGTCCGGGGAGAGCGGATATAGTGAATGCGGGGTCCGGGGAGAGCGGATATAGTGAATGCGGGGTCCAGGGGGAGCAGATATAGTGAATGCGGGGTCCGGGGAGAGCGGATATAGTGAATGCGGGGTCCGGGGAGAGCGGATATAGTGAATGCGGGGTCCGGGGAGAGCGGATATAGTGAATGCGGGGTCCGGGGAGAGCGGATATAGTGAATGCGGGGTCCAGGGGGAGCAGATATAGTGAATGCGGGGTCCGGGAGAGCTTATATAGTGAATGCGGGGTCCGGGGAGAGCGGATATAGTGAATGCGGGGTCCGGGGAGAGCGGATATAGTGAATGCGGGGTCCGGGGAGAGCGGATATAGTGAATGCGGGGTCCGGGGAGAGCGGATATAGTGAATGCCGGGTCCGGGGAGAGCGGATATAGTGAATGCGGGGTCCGGGGAGAGCGGATATAGTGAATGCGGGGTCCGGGGAGAGCGGATATAGTGAATGCGGGGTCCGGGGAGAGCGGATATAGTGAATGCGGCGATGGCATGTGACGGCGGAGGAGATCAGATCACTCCCTAGGAAACTCCTGGGTGGGAGGATTGTGACAACCGCTTTCCATGCGCCGCTGGCCTTGAAAGATTGCCCAGGCCATATTATGAGGGAGGGTTTGCGCTTAATAAATCTGGAACGGGTCCCCTTGAAATTTAGGGACCAGGCCTGGCTCGCTTTCCATGGTAGGCTCTATGTGAGGGGTAACTTGAAGTACCGTCCTCCGGATGACCGTGGTTGTCTGAGGTCGGAGTGTCTGGGTGAAGTGGAGACTATGGACCACTTCTTGCTTCAGTGCCCCTTTAACGTAGAGGTTTATAAAGAGGTGGGAGGGGCTCTGGGTGTTCCTTTCCTGCACCGCATGTCTTATGCGGAGTGGGTGTACGGAGCATTCCAAAGTCGTCTGGACTTTGATTTAGACACTTTGTTCTTAGTCAGTTTAGTAGTCTGTTACTACGCATGGAATGCACGGTGTCAGGTCTCCATCCGGCAGAAAGTCCTCCCCGTCCAGGTGGTGGTGTGTGACATTCTTGGTGAGGTTGGGAAAATTCGGGGCTTTGAGAAAGACAGGTGGTGGCGAAAGGCTTGGATGGAGGCGTGGAGGAACATCAGGCCTGTAGCTGCTGCCTGTTGATCTCGGGTGGTGGTATCTGTCCCTATTTTCCCTTTATCACCCCCCTAGATTTTGGAAGTATGTTTCTTTTTGATGGAAGGCTGCAGGTATTGAAAATCTGTGTTCCTTAATCTTCTTTAGGGTATATAATGTTTGTTTGGTTCAAGCTTAGTTATTGTAAAGCCTTGTAGTGTTTGGCCATAAAGGCCATTTGTGGAGGATGGAAATTGTATATAGTTTGTATCTTGGCCATAAAAGCCTGTTAAAAACAAAGGTTTTTTTTTTTCCAGGTATGGATTTATCTGTTGCAGGCCATAAAAGCCTGGTTTTATGTGTTTTTTTTTCCCCAGGTATGGACTTTTGTGTTGTGGGCCATAAAGGCTTCCCGGACTTTTACATTTCCTGCATGAAGGATGTGCTTATGTTTACGCTTAATATAAATAAACAGCGCAAACATAGACCTCTAAATCAAATCAATATATAAAGTGCATGATATATAATAAAAATTATATTAGTAGTGAAAGTCCATCATAATAATAGACAACAAAAGTTCGTGAATCACAAAAAATTCGTGCAAAAAGATCAAAAAATTCTTCAGATGCAAAGAAAAACTTCCACCTTCCACCCGTGCAAACCAACATCAAATACACTCACCAGATTTAGGTGAATGAAACGCCTTTTAGGAATTTTTATAGGATCCTAAACCCTCTTTTGTATCCTAGCTCTATAGGAATCCTCACCATCAGTGTAGGCTCCACCATACAACCGGGGAGAGAAAATCTCAGATAGTGTAATATTGCAAATTACCGTTTTTAAAGAAAAACAAGGATTAAGGCCACTCACATTTAAATCACTTTAAAAAGGCATATTTATTAGAACAAACTTCTTCCAGATGGACAATGAATGTCAGACAACCTCCTCAGGAATCTCACATCCCAACTCCAGGATACAGCAGAAGCTCCACAGAGAACAAACATGCACAGATCCCAAAAGATGGCCGCTGGAACGCACCGCTCAGCATGCGCTCATCTCACCGGAAGTGACGTCAGACGTACGGGGTAAAGACCGGAAATTTTCTCTCCCCGGTTGTATGGTGGAGCCTATACTGATGGTGAGGATTCCTATAGAGCGGATACAAAAGAGGGTTTAGGATCCCATAAAAATTCCTAAAAGGCGTTTCATTCACCTAAATCTGGTGAGTGTATTTGATGTTGGTTTGCACGGGTGGAAGGTGGAAGTTTTTCTTTGCATGTGAAGAATTTTTTGATCTTTTTGCACGACTTTTTTGTGATTCACGAACTTTTGTTGTCTATTATTATGATGGACTTTCACTACTAATATAATTTTTATTATATATCATGCACTTTATATATTGATTTGATTTAGAGGTCTATGTTTGCGCTGTTTATTTATATTTATCACATTTTGTGTTTATCACATTGCACAGCAGCAGGATAGATCCTGTAGTAGTTTTTTATAGGCGCAGGAAGAATTTTTAGCTTTATGTTTACGCTTATTTATTCATATTTATCTTTTGTATTTTTATAGAAAATTAATGCTGGTTGGTTTGTAAGCACAAATTACAAATAAAATATTACCAGATATAGTGAATGCGGGGTCCGGGGAGAGCGGATATAGTGAATGCGGGGTCCGGGGAGAGCGGATATAGTGAATGCGGGGTCCGGGGAGAGCGGATATAGTGAACGCAGGGTCCGGGGAGAGCGGATATAGTGAATGCGGGGTCCGGGGAGAGCGGATATAGTGAATGCGGGGTCCGGGGAGAGCGGATATAGTGAATGCGGGGTCCGGGGAGAGCGGATATAGTGAATGCGTGGTCCGGGGAGAGCAGATATAGTGAATGCCGGGTCTGGGGAGAGCGGATATAGTGAATGCGGGGTCCGTGGAGAGCGGATATAGTGAATGCGGGGTCCAGGGAGAGCGGATATAGTGAATGCCGGGTCTGGGGAGAGCGGATATAGTTAATGCGGGGTCCGGGGAGAGCGGATATAGTGAATGCGGGGTCCGGGGAGAGCGGATATAGGGAATGCGGGGTCCGGGGAGAGCGGATATAGTGAATGCGGGGTCCGGGGAGACCGGATATAGTGAATGCGGGGTTCGGGGAGAGCGGATATAGTGAATGCGGGGTTCGGGGAGAGCGGATATAGTGAATGCGGGGTCCGGGGAGAGCGGATATAGTGAATGCGGGGTCCGGGGAGAGCGGATATAGTAAATGCGGGGTCAAGGGATAGCGGATATAGTGAATGCGGGGTCCGGGGGGGTAGAGCGGATATAGTGAATGCGGGGTCCGGGGAGAGCGGATATAGTGAATGCCGGGTCTGGGGAGAGCGGATATAGTGAATGCGGGGTCCGGGGAGAGCGGATATAGTGAATGCGGGGTCCAGGGAGAGCGGATATAGTGAATGCGGGTGTCCGGTGAGAGCGGATATAGTAAATGCGGGGTCCGGGGAGAGCGGATATAGTGAATGTGGGGTCCGGGGAGAGCGGATATAGTGAATGCACGGTCTGGGGAGAGCAGATATAGTGAATGCGGGGTCCGGGGAGGGCGGATATAGTGAATGCGGGGTCCGGGGAGAGCGGATATAGTGAATGAGGGGTCCGGGGAGAGCGGATATAGTGAATGCGGGGTCCGGGGAGATGGGATATAGTGAATGCGGGGTCCGAGGATAGTGGATATAGTGAATGCGGGGTCCGGGGAGAGCGGATATAGTGAATGCGGGGTCCGGGGAGAGCGGATATAGTGAATGCGGGGTCCGGGGAGAGCGGATATAGTGAATGCGGGGTCCGGGGAGAGCGGATATAGTGAATGCGGGGTCCGGGGAGAGCGGATATAGTGAATGCGGGGTCCGGGGAGAGCGGATATAGTGAATGCGGGGTCCGGGGAGAGCGGATATAGTGAATGCGGGGTCCGGGGAGAGCGGATATAGTGAATGCGGGGTCCTGGGAGAGCGGATATAGTGAATGCGGGGTCCGGGGAGAGCGGATATAGTGAATGCAGGGTCCAGGGAGGGCAAATATAGTGAATGCGGGGTCCGGGGAGAGCGGATATAGTGAATGCAGGGTCCAGGGAGGGCAAATATAGTGAATGCGGGGTTCGGGGAGAGCGGATATAGTGAATGCGGGGTCCGGGGAGAGCGGATATAGTGAATGCAGGGTCCAGGGAGGGCAAATATAGTGAATGCAGGGTCCGGGGAGAGCAGTAAGTTCTGAATCAACTGCACTTTGAAGAGTCTATTTGCCTTTAGTAAATCATGCCCATAGTCAGCAATAGTCAGTAATGTTTCTATTTCAAAATTGTTTTGAGTTTCGAATTTTGTGTTTAAATTTGTTACTATTGTAATTCGGAGGGGAACGCTCGGCACAAGTCTCATTTCCTGTGGAGGAACGCGGTATATTGAGGAATACGGCTCCTCATTCATCAGCTGACTGTCTAGTGACTCTGCAATGTGACAGACGCAACAAATGAAGCGGCGTCAGCGTGTAACGTACATATCAAGTTAAGCGAAGCGATGACCTTCTCTAGAATAACATTTTAGAATCGCTGTAAGCGGGGTCTCTCCGCCGCTCAGGGAAATGAATGCAAAGTTTCAATTTTCCCTCGACACGGACGCAGCGTAATGAATTCCATTGTTTATTTGTTTCCTTTCTCTGCATTCCTGACTTTGACTTTATTCCTTCGTATTTATAAAAACGAGCGTGGATCAGAGCGCGTTGTTTTGTTGCACGCCTCATTAATTGCGAGTTGGCAGGCGCTAAAACAAAAAACGTCGAAGTGCCCATCTAATTAAATCTCAGACGATTAAGAGCTCCCAAAAAGCCGCGGAGAGCGAGACGCAGCCGCCGTCCCAGCCAAACCAGATGGATGAAGTTAATCACATTTTAGCCCGGGCAAATTTTCTCCATTAATTCATTTTAATTTTTGAGATGGATCTTTTTATGCGCAGCTGCTGGGTGAGCCGACCCAGTCAGGTAATAACCCGGCTTGACTCGAGAAACGCCGATGACTTCTCTAAAAAGTGAAAAGTAATGTACAGAGTCAGCAAGAGTCGGAGACGGGTTAGGTGACGGGATGCAGAGAACTCGGAGAGACGAAAACTCTTCAAAAACCATCATCAGAACGACTGTCTGCAGACGCGGCTGATTTCCTGCGTTCGGCCAATCGGTCAGCATTTCCACGCTCTATATCTGCTTCACTCTTCAATGGAGCCTCTGCTGAAATATATATAGACGGCCATCGCCGTCCACATCGCTGACTGTCAGAATTCCTGATCAACGTATGTCTGAGGTCAGTGATGGGGAAAGTATGGAAGCCTCTGGACTGACAGTAATGAATTAACTCATGGTCTCCTTTAAAGCTGAACTCCAGGGAGAAGGAAAACGCTCCCTTGTAGTGGCAGAGGAAAGAAGATGGGAACAGCGTCCCAAGTAACTCCAGAAACTTAGCAGATGAGGATGGACTCCGCTCAAAGCGATCCCCAGGAGTCAGAGAGGAACAAGATGTAGTAGGATGACCTCATGGTCTCCTTTAAAGCTGAACTCCAGGGAGAACGAAAACGCTCCCTTGTAGTGGCAGAGGAAAGAAGATGGGAACAGCATCCCAAGTAACTCCAGAGACTTAGCAGATGAGGATGGACGCCGCTCAAAGCGATCCCCAGGAGTCAGAGAGGAAAAAGATGTAGTAGGATGACCTCATGGTCTCCATTAAAGCTGAACTCCAGGAAGAACAAAAATGCTCCCTTGTAGTAGGGCTTCCCCTCTCCCCCCCCCCAATGCAAGGGTGAAATGCTCATTTTTGGTCTAGTGGGCCACAAAAAAACCCTTTACTTACCTAATCCTCTGCTTCAGCAGCCTTCTCCTCCATGCTCAGGCAATCAGACGCCCCTGAGGTCATCAAGACCAATGAAGAGCCCATGGCCTTGCATGGGCTTGAGGACAAGATGCTGAGAGACAGTCCTCTGCTAGAGAGTAAAGGGGTAGAGAACAGTCTAGATCAGAGTTTCTCAACCAGGGTTCCAGGGAAGAACCGTGGATGTACATCTTGCTCCGCTCAAGGCTGACAGCAAACAAAAACCAACCCGAGAAAAGATGAGAACAGCGTCCCAAGTAACTCCAGAAACTTAGCAGTATAGATGAGGATTGACGTCCCTCGAAGTGATCCCCAGGAGCCAGAGAGGAACAAGATGTAGTAGGATGACCTCATGGTCTCCATTAAAGCTGAACTCCAGGAAGAACGAAAACGCTCCCTTGTAGTGCGGCTTCCCCCCCAATGCAAGGGTGAAATGCTAATTTTTGGTCTAGGAGGCCACACAAACCCCTTTACTTACCTAATCCTCTGCTTCAGCAGCCTTCTCCTCCATTTTCAGGAATTTAGATGCCCCTGAGGTCATCAAGACCAATGAAGAGCACATGGCCTTGCAATGGGTTTGAGGACAAGATGCTGAGCCACAATCCACTGCTATAGAGTAAAGGGGTAGAGAACAGTCTAGATCAGAGTTTCTCAACCACGGTTCCAGGGAAGAACCGTGGGTGTACTTCTTGCGCCGGTCAAGGCTGACAGCAAACAAAAACCACCCCACCGGCAGAGAAAAGATGAGAACAGCGTCCCAAGTAACTCTAGAAACTTAGCAGTATAGATGAGGATTGACGTCCCTCGAAGAGGAACAAGATGTAGTAGGATGACCTCATGGTCTCCATTAAAGCTGAACTCCAGGAAGAACGAAAACGCTCCCTTGTAGTACGGCTCCCCCCCCCAATGCAAGGGTGAAATGCTCATTTTTGGTCTAGGAGGCCACACAAACCCCTTTGCTTACCTAATCCTATGCTTCAGCAGCCTTCTCCTCCATGCTCAGGCAGTCAGATGCCCCTGAGGTCATCAAGACCAATGAAGAACCCATAGCCTTGCAATGGGCTTGAGGACAGTCCACTGCTAGAGAGTAAAGAGGTAGAAAACAGTCTAGATTTCTCAACCAGGGTTCCAGGGAAGAACCGTGGGTGTACGTCTTGTGGCCCACCGGCAGAGAAAAGAAGATGGGAACAACGTCCCAAGTAACTGCAGAAACTTAGCAGTATAGATGAGGATGGACGCCGCTCAAAGCGATCCCCAGGAGTCAGAGAGGAACAAGATGTAGTAGGATGACCTCATGGTCTCCTTTAAAGCTGAACTCCAGGGAGAACGAAAACACTCCTTTGTAGCTGGGCTTCCCCACCAATGCAAGGGTGAAATGCTAATTTTTGGTCTAGGAGGCCACACAAACCCCTTTACATACCTAATCCTCTCCTTCAGCAGCCTTCTCCTCCATGCTCAGGCAGTCAGATGCCCCTGAGGTCATCAAGACCAATGAAGAGCCCATGGCCTTGCAATGGGCTTGAGGACAAGATGCTGAGAGACAGTCCACTGCTAGAGAGTAAAGGGGTAGAGAACAATCTAGATCAGAGTTTCTCTACTAGGGTTCCAGGGAAGAACCGTGGGTGTACTTCTTGCGCTGGTCAAGGCTGACAGCAAACAAAAACCACCCCGCCGGCAGAGAAAAGAAGATGGGAACAGCGTCCCGACTAACTCCAGAAACTTAGCAGTATAGATGAGGATGGACACCGCTCGAAGCGATCCCCAGGAGTCAGAGAGGAACAAGATGTAGTAGGATGACCACATGGCCTCCTTTAAAGCTGAACTCCAGGGAGAACAAAAATGCTCCCTTGTAGTGGGGCTTCCCCCCTCCCCCCCCCAATCAGGGGCATACTGACATCTCATGGGGCCCCCGGGCAATAGGGGATCATGGGGCCCCTGTGTCATTGCCCAAACTCAAAATGCCTATGAAAAAGGTACCAGGGGCATCTCATGGGGCCCCCTACTGTCCCCGGACCCTTGGGCAGTGCCCAAGTTTCCAAATGGTCAGTCCGCCCCTGCCCTTAATGCAAGGGTGAAATGCTCATTTTTGGTCTAGGAGGCCACACAAACCCCTTTACTTACCTAATCCTCTGCTTCAGCAGCCTTCTCCTCCATGCTCAGGCAGTCAGATGCCCCGGAGGCCATCAAGACCAATGAAGAGCCCATGGCCTTGCTATGGGCTTGAGGACAAGATGCTGAGAGACAGTCCACTGCTAGAGAGTAAAGGGGTAGAGAACAGTCTAGATCAAAGTGAAGAACCGTGGGTGTACTTCTTGCGCCGCTCAAGGCTGACAGCAAACAAAAATCACCCCACTGGCAGAGAAAAGAACATGGGAACAGTGTCCTAAGTAACTCCAGAAACATAGCAGTATAGATGAGGATGGACGCCGCTCAAAGTTATCCCCAGGAGTCAGAGAGGAACAAGATGACCTCATGGTCTCCGTTAAAGCTGAACTCCAGGGAGAACGAAAACGCTCCCTTGTGTAGTGGGGCTTCCCCCCCCCCCCCACAATGCAAGGGTGAAATGCTCATTTTTGGTCTAGGAGGCCACACAAACCCCTTTACTTACCTAATCCTCTGCTTCAGCAGCCTTCTCCTCCATGCTCAGGCAATCAGACGCCCCTGAGGCCATCAAGACCAATGAAGAGCCCATGGCCTTGCAATGGGCTTGAGGACAAGATGCTGAGAGACAGTCCACTGCTAGAGAGTAAAGGTTTAGAGAACAATCTAGATCAGAGTTTCTCAACTAGGGTTCTATGGAAGAACCGTGGGTGTACTTCTTGCTCTGCTCAAGGCTGACAGCAAACAAAAACCAACCCGCCGGCAGAGAAAAGAAGATGAGTACCGCGTCCCAAGTAACTCCAGAAACTTAGCAGTATAGATGAGGATGAACACCGCTCAAAGTCATCCCCAGGAGTCAGAGAGGAACAAGATGTAGTAGGATGACCTCAGCCGTCACTCTGGCCACGCTTCTCACGTGTTTCACAACGCCCATAGGGGGCTGGGTCACAGAGGGTTCTCCAGAGGTTCTTGGGGTTCCTTGAGCAAAGGGCAATTTCTGGCTCCCAGATAAGTTCCCACTGATGTAAATGATCTTTTCAGCTCTCTGTAAGGGGGGAATTCTTTCCAATGGCCACAAGTGTAAGGAGCACTCTTCTCACTGACCATCACACTAATGTATCATGAGTTGTAGTCATTTTTAGCAGGGGTTTCCTGAGACCAGAACATTATTTCAAGGGTTCCTCTGTGTTGAAAAGTTTGAGAAAGGCTGGTCTAGATGCCTGGCTGTCAGAACTCCTGCTCGGCGTACATCTTTGAGGTCAGTGATGGGGAAAGTATGAAGCCTCTGAACTGACGGTAATTCATTTGTTTATGAATACTGGTTTCCTTTAAAGCTTAACTCCGGAGAAAAATAAAAAATCCTCCTTCTCAGTGGGTCTGCCCCTCTCACAGAAAGGGTTAAATGCTAATTTAGGTCTGTCACCCCCCACAACTTCTTCTCACCAAGCTCCAATCATTAAGGCCAATGGAGAGCCGATAGCCCTACACTGGACATGAGGGCTAAATGCCAAGGGACAGTCCACTGCCTCAGAGTAAGGGGGGGGGGTTAGGGCACCAGCTGTAATGGGAGCAGAGGAATGGGTAAGCAATAGTGCCATTCCTGGTTCCCTAGGCATGCACAAGCAAGGGCAACCCCACTACAAGGGAGTATTTTTGTTCTCTCAAGAGATGGACTTTAAATCCCATCTTTATTCTCAAATCTCTCCCCAGCGTGCCTCTGCCCCCATTGAAGTACCCCGGCACACATTAAAAAAAATCAGGTGTCTTGTTTCCACTTTCTACAGGTAGTACACCCCCTAAAGAGCTGCCACAAATGTTGGTCCTATTCCCCCCCCTTCTTCCACTGGCTCCAAAGAACAGTGTAAGGGTTTCTTTTTGGGGTTTTATTGAGAACAATGAACTGGGATAGGGAGGAGAAGCATGGGATACCCTGAAAACTGTGGAACTGGTTATCTTGAGGACTCCTCAAATTCTGGCTGCACTACACAATTGCCGAACGTCCCTCAGGATTTCCATGCTGATGGTGATCTGTACTCCTTCCAGAGTTTAAAAGCTGCACACATCCACTAACTCCTCAGTATTGGGGTCGCTTAGTCACATAGCCACAGGATCATCGGTTGCCTCCTGCCGATCTCCACCAGGCTCTTCCTAGTGACGGAGATGTAGACTCACACCACCATGGGACAGCGGGACTCTTTCCCCCCAACTTCAACCTAGCTCTATCCAGTGAGCTTCTACAGACCCCACATGATCCTTGGTTTTCAGGTTGCAAATAGACACCCCAGCTAACCCTAGCTGGGACCTCGGTGTCTTCCTCACAGATCCCTCCAGAAAGTTGCCCCAGGGTTAGAGCCCCAGCACAGGAGTCTCCTCCAGCAGGCCTGTACCCAGGAACACTGCACTCTGCTGCTCAGGTCCCAGACTATATATATGAGCTCTCTCCCTCTTCTTGGCACACCTCCCCAGGGATTGGCTGGAGTTCCATAAATATTTAGGGTGCCTGCTCTGTTCACCTTCCCACTGTATTTCTAGAATCCTCTAGAAGACAGGGGGAAGCAACAGAACAGCAGCCTGTGAAACACTGAGCAGCCCTAAATAATTAACCCCTGCTTCACTGATTACAGAGGAGCTAAACTATTTTTTCCTAGGAGCCTGCTCTACACTAGGAGGGTGCTACATACAGAAACCTTCGTGGAGTCCAGAGCAGGTGGAGGGAAGGGGCTTAATGCCCTGAGCTCACAGCAATTGGCTGAAAAGCACAGGGCATCGTCCAACCCGGAAGAGGTGTTGTGCTGGATCAGTGAATCTGCAAGGGGCCACCTTAAAGAGAAGGTTAGGGATTTAGCCAGAGCTACTGTTTGTAGCACCCTGCTAGGTAGCCAGGGGGGAGCTCATGGCCATTTTTTAGTTAGAAAGGCTGAGCAGCAGCCTGGGAATAGTTATCAGGCTCACATTTGGGTCAGGGCTGAGAAGCTTTGCAGATCAATTCCTTAATACTTCCATTGCTCTAGAATTTTGGAGAAGATTCTAGAAGCAGTGGGCGAGGCTGAGGAGTGGCTTAGCTGTATACTTAACCTCTCAGGCGGTAACCCTGAGTGTGGATTAATTTTCAGTACCAAAAGTGGTAACCTCGAGCCACACTCGGGATTACACTGTAGTGTGTGTGTAGTGTGACTTACCTTATCCCCGCGATTCCCCAATGTCCGCCCACTGTGTCCTCTGGCCAGTGTCCTCCCACTGTGTCCTCCGGCCAGTGTCCTCCCACTGTCCTCCGGCCAGTGTCCTCCCATTGTGTCCTCCGGCCAATGTCCCCCCATTGTTTCCTCTGGCCAATGTCCTCCCACTGTGTCCTCCGGCCAGTGTCTTCCCACTGTGTCCTCCAGCCAATGTCCTCCCACTGTGTCCTCCGGCCAATGTCCTACTATTGTGTCCTCTGGCCAATGTCCCCCCATTGTTTCCTCTGGCCAATGTACTCCCACTGTGTCCTCCGGCCAGTGTCCTCCCACTGTGTCCTCCAGCCAATGTCCTCCCGCTGTGTCCTCCGGCCAATGTCCTCCCCCTGTGTCCTCCGGCCAACGTCCTCCCACTGTGTCCTCCGGCCAACGTCCTCCTATTGTGTCCTCCGGCCAATGTCCCCCCATTGTTTCCTCCGGCCAATGTCCTCCTATTGCGTCCTCCGGCCAATGTCCCCCTATTGTTTCCTCCGGCCAATGTCCTCCTGCTGTGTCCTCCGGTCAATGTCCTCCCGCTGTGTCCTCCGGTCAATGTCCTCCCGCAGTGTCCTCCGGCCAATGTCCTCCCGCTGTGTCCTCCGGCCAATGTCCTCCCACTGTGACCTCCGGCCAGAGTCCTCCCACTGTGTCCTCCAGCCAATGTCCTCCCACTGTGTCTTCTGGCCAATGTCCTCCCACTGTGACCTCCGGCCAGTGTCCTCCCACTGTGTCCTCCGGCCGATGCCGGCATCCTTCTTCCGGGTTCCTTCCCTGCAAGGGCCGCGATGCAGGGGGGTGGAACCAACGGGAGATTCAAAAAAGTAAAAACATGACATACGCACAATACATTGTAATCTGTTAGGATGACATTCCTGTATCAATCCATTTCCCCTCAGTTTTGTCCCGAGTGCTTCGTCCTGCGCGCTTCCTGCACTTTTACCATTCTTTCTACCTGGAAACTTGAGAACGTCCATGGCGTCCAAAAAGCGTCCCTTTAGGTCAAAAGATGTTTTAGACCGGCTAGAGAACAGTAATAGTAAATCAGAACCACTTGCAGAATTGAGTGATAATGATTCGTGGGGGAAATTCGTCATCAGACACTGACATTTTCATGCAAAACAATGTACCGCTTTGTAGATGAGACCTCCTGCACTGAAATGGATGTCCTATTCCTAAGCAGCTCACACTGGCCTTAACCACAAGGTGTATGTACATAAAAGAAAAAATAGTGAAGCGCTCAAAATAACAACTACCTATAGGACATGCATACTATGGTATAATGCGTGCGGCTCCCGGCCAAAATGAATGCGGCTCTTTGCCTCTTATCATATTTTGTATACTGTGGCTCTTTGCCAAGTTTCAGCGGCGCGCTGTCTTCCGGCTTCTGTAGTGTGGGCACTGGGCATGACAGCCGGGTGCCCAGTGCGCATGCGCAAGAAGCGGTGCTTTTTGTGAATGGTAAGGCGGTACCTGGGACACATGACAGATCCCAGAAGCCGCCGGACCAATCACAAAGCGCAATTGCTTCTCGCTCATGCGCACTGGGCACCCGGCTTTCATGCCGAGCGCCATTACAGAAGCCGGAAAGACAGCGCGCGGCTGGATCAAGGAACAGGTAAGATCAAACAAAAACTGCGGAAGTAAGAGCGGGTACCTGTCAAATTCAGATACCCGCTCCCCACCTCCCCAAAGGTCAGCAGTCATCTGTACTGTCCGCAGTCTCTGGTCATCCCTGTGCTGTCCGCAGTCTCTGGTCATCCCTGTACTGTGTCCGCAGTCTCTGGTCATCCCTGTGCTGTCCGCAGTCTCTGGTCATCCCTGTGCTGTGTCCGCAGTCTCTGGTCATCTCCTGTACTGTGTCCGCAGTCTCTGGTCATCCCTGTGCTGTCCGCAGTCTCTGGTCATCCCTGTACTGTGTCCGCAGTCTCTGGTCATCCCTGTACTGTGTCCGCAGTCTCTGATCATCCCTGTGCTGTCCGCAGTCTCTGGTCATCCCTGTGCTGTCTGCAGTCTCTGGTCATCTCCTGTGCTGTGTCCGCAGTCTCTGGTCATCCCTGTGCTGTCCGCAGTCTCTGGTCATCTCCTGTGCTGTGTCCGCAGTCTCTGGTCATCCCTGTGTTGTCCGCAGTCTCATTTGATGTGTGTGTTGAGGGTGGACACTTACCTTGAAATGAACACATTGTTGTTTTGTAAGGGGAAGAAAGTGTTATGGTGAATAATATGGTTTTAATTATGTGTTTTTGTGTGAGTGTTTGTCTTTTTTGGCAGGTCACTGCGTGGTGTGGCTCTCTGACTTTCACAGTTTAAAATTTTGGCTCTTTGTGTCTAACTTGTTCGCCACCCCTGGTATAATGCATTGGGTAACAAATAAAAGATCAATATAACAAATGTATAACCACTCAAGTGAAATGAATATATAATGCAATATTACAGTGCACGTGCTCCTAAAACATTGCAAATGCAGTGACAGTCCGTAGTAGATACTCCGAACTTGGTGGCCAGCACACACGACACAGCCAGCAACGTGAGGCGATCACAGTACCACACAATGTGCAAAAATCTGTAAATGGCAAAAGTGGCTCCTCACCTCCTTAATATGACCCCCAGGGCCAGCACACTGTGTGGGTAACCACAAATATTCAAAATGGATATCGTCAGGGCTGAACCACTTGAAAGAACGACCTCAGTACTTCCGGATCTTCTCCTATTTCAGGGATGCTCAAAAACACGAGCCCATTGCAGGATAATAATTAAAACAGAAAAAATCCTCCATAGTGTAATCCTGCTTTTATTATACATAAAAAACAAAGCCAAATGCCCACCCACATTCCTAATAAAACACAAAAGCCTTATTCCCATGTTTACACTCAGCATCAGAACCACGAGTATACACCCATGACATGGGAACATGGTGAAAGCTGCCTGCTTCGACGCTCCACCTGCCCAAGTCACTTTTATGGCCAACTGCCCCTTTGGTGGAGCTTGCCACCCACATGGCAGCACAGCGGCTAAATGGTTAGCACTTCCGCCTAGTAGTACTTGGGTTGTTGGTTCAAATCCCAAACACGGCACCACCTGCCTGGAGTTTGCATGTTCTCCCTGTGTCTGCATGGGTTTCCTCCGGGTCCTCCAGTTTCCTCCCACACTCCAAAGACATGCTGGTAGGTTAATTGGCTCCTGTCTAAATTAGCCCTAGTATGAATGTGAGTTAGGAACCTTAGATTGTACGTCCCTCAGGGGCGGGGACTGATGTGAATGTACAATATATATGTAAAGCGCTGTGGAAATTGACAGCACCATATAAGTAACTGTAATAAAAAAATAAAATCGTGACTTCAAAAATCAATCCTCTGGTTCCCTAATGCCAAAGGTGCATATAATATTTAAATGATTAAATACACATTAAGTACGGCACCCCAATCCCTACACTGAGAGGAGGTCAGGTTAAGTTAACCAGGAAACAGGGGTGGACTGACAAGTCATGGGGTCCCCTGTGCAATATGGGATCCCTGTGTCCTCGCCCACACTCAAACCACACCCAAAAAAGCCTATGAGAGGTACCAGGGGCATCTCATGGGGCCCCCTACTGACCCCGGGCTCTCAGGCAGTGCCTGAGTTCCCAAATGGTCAGTCCGCCCCTGTCTGGAAACTCTCTTTTAAACTGTAATCCCTGCTGGAGAAGTTTCTTAGTCCTTATCCACAGTTTTACAATGATACTGAAATAGTCCAGCCTGGGAAGAAAAGGTAACCTTGTTCCTGCATTGCAAAGTTTGGTGCCTGAAGGACCTACAGCCAGGGTCAAGCACTGTCCCGTGGGATGCAGGTTAAAGTGGTTGAATACCTCAGACATGAAATAGGAACAAAGCATATCCCTCTATAGTGTGTATTTGTCTCAGTCCAGAGCACTAAGTGTCATTTCTGTCTATCAGCATGAGTCACTTCTGACAGGTTTTCCTGACATCAAGAGGAAAAACAGGTGATGGGGAAGGGAGCTCCAGCACACAGCCTGTGATTGACAGCCTTGGCTCTGTTCCTGTCATGCTGTGTGGTGGGGGGGTGTCTCTTCCCTCCAATCAGCTCTCAGAACTCTCCTCACTGAGCTCTGCAGAGTGTAACTTCAGCTCTCCACCCCCTTTTTTCTGAACTTCAGACAAGCTGTATAAATTCTGGATTTTGAACAAATGTAGAAAAGAGAAGACTGCAGATAAACAGGTACAACCCAGATGATTTGCTTAATCTCTGTATATCACCTGAGACCAGTCACGTTGCTGGGTATATTGAAGGGTTTACAACCAATTTAGGCTTAGTCACATACCATCAGGGCAAAGTAATGCTCTGGGGACACTAACAGCCCGCCCCAATTTAAGCACCTACTCTCAAGACTTAAAGTATAAATGGTTGATAGAATGAAACCTATTTATTAGTAGTTTCAATAAAATTGTTTAAAAACAATAAGAAAACATGCAATAAATCAAAGATTAATCAGCACAAAGGGCACAGTACAGGGGGAATCAGGAGGGCACAGTACTGGGATCAGGAGGGCACATTACTGGGATCAGGAGGGCACAGTACTGGGATCAGGAGGGCACAATACTGGGATCAGGAGGGCACATTACTGGGATCAGGAGGGCACAATACTGGGATCAGGAGGGCACAATACTGGGATCAGGAGGGCACAGTACTGGGATCAGGAGGGCACAATACTGGGATCAGGAGGGCACATTACTGGGATCAGGAGGGCACAATACTGGGATCAGGAGGGCACAATACTGGGATCAGGAGGGCACAATACTGGGATCAGGTGGGCACAGTACAGGGGTGAGTCAGGAGAGTACAATACTGGGATTAGGAGGGCAGAGTACAGGGGGAGTCAGGAGGGCACAATACTGGGATTAGGAGGGCAGAGTACAGGTTCTGGGACTCTGCTCAGATCATCCTGGGACAGCTTAGTAAAAAGCGTGACTGTCCCAACAAATCCGGGACAGCTGGCAAGTATGATGTAATGCAAGATTAACACGGGCCCCTATGCACTTGAGACCTCTGTGCAGTGCCCAGGGGTGCCCCTGCATACCATGTTTCATAAAGTTGGTATTTTCAGAGGAACTCAGGGGGGCTCCAGCAGAGCTGTGAGGTTGCCTGTAGCACTAGAGATCTTAGTTTAGCCACCACCTGAAGCTCTATTGCCACTGGTGAAGACATTTTGACTTTCATCCCAGTAGCTCCCTTAGTTCCCATGAGTGTTGAGAACATACCCCAGCCTTTATAACCAAACGTGTACTGTAACTCAGTCAACTCAATCTATGGTGTCATGGAGTGTGCCAGCCAAGACAAATGATTATCTAGGAATATGATGGGAGGTTTGAAGGTTTGTGAAACCACCTTGCTCAATTTCCAACCACAAGGTCTGAGGCAGATGTTGATTGTTCAAGTCTCATGTTTTACGTTGCCATATAACTGGCAGGGAAATGATACTAAACAACATTGTGTGTGGGGGATAAATGGTATTGAAGTTCCGCACCCAAGCTTCGGGATGGTTGTTCCAGTATGTTTTTGATGGCCTTTTTATGCCTCTTGCTGTTGTCTCTTGGGCTTCATGGCCATCACGGATTTGCTGCTGGCTTCTTCATGTTAGGTGCTGGAAGTATTCTGATCAGGTTTTCTTTGTCCAGCCAGATAACAGCTGAAACCTTATGTTATGAATTTTGTCATCCTGTGATACTTATGAAGATTGCTGTTCCCTCTACAGGAAACCCACCTGGGGTGAAAATGACTTTGGATGGTTCCTTCCACTGCAGAAGTGGGATGGAGATTAAACTGTCTCAGGTCTGCAATTTCGTAGAGGACTGCGAGGAGAAGGAGGATGAAGGAGATCTTTGCCGTGAGTATTTTCCTGTAACAACGCACTCATCTCTTTATGATTGTGAAGACGGCTTATTGAAGCTGTAGTTCAGACCCCTCACCATTCCCCATGGACTTTAAATGAACATTTCCCAGAAGGGAAGGTGATTGGCCGATGATGGGATGGCAGTAGAACCTAGAAGATAAACTGTTCCGGTTTTTACCAGAAGATCAACCATTTAATCTCCCAAAAGAACATTTCCGGTGAGGTCTCGGCTCAACGTTAACGCATGGTCAAGCTATAAAACCACAAATGTGATGTAGCAGGGCTGCAGAGAGGGGGATTCAGTCCTCCTGTACAGGGCCCACAAATTGCATAGAAAACCCCCCAAATGGGACTTTACAAACACAAAAGTGTATAATTAAAAGGCCAATTTATTACAAAACCAGTTTAAACCCCATAAATCTGCATACAGCAGTAATTGTTCTCACTGCATGAGTACAACGCATTACAATGGCGACCTGGGATACCCTGCTTGTCCAAGACGTACCAGTAAAGTCTGCCTTGTAGCTGCTTGATCAGTCTGGGCAAGAAACATCGACGCGTTTCGGAGACGTTCCTTCTTCAGGGCAAAAGAGGAGTATGCATGCCATGTGCTGTACATTTGTAAGTACAACATAGGATCGAACGCAGGGTAAAATCACATATATATCCGGCTGCCAAAATGCTTCTTCGCCCAGCGGGGGTTCAAGGTATGAGGTGCCCTATGGACCGCTACATACACGATGGGGTCACCATGTGCCATATATATATATATATATATATATATATATATATATACACTGCTTGTTGAAATGCATTTTTTATCATTTCAAATGTATGTTAATATATTTGGGAAGAATATTTTTAAAATGTACAGTATACTTGAAATGCATTTTTAAAAATATTTTTTATATATTTTGTAATTATTATTATTATACAGTATTTATAAAGCGCCGATAGTTGGCTCAGCGCTGTACATTACAAAGGGGGACAGAACATGTGACAGGACAATACCAATACAATGCAAAACATGAGGGGATCGGGGGCCCTGCTCTTTCGAGCTTACAATCTAGGAGGGAGGGGATGGTGGCACAGGAGGAGATAGCTGTGGGGGATGGAGTGGTAGGAAGAGTGGAGGAGGTCGGCAAGTTAGCAGGGGGTGGGGTAGGCTTCCCTGAAGAGATGGGTTTTCAGGGTGTGCCTAAAGGAGAGGAGAGTAGGTGATAATCTGATGGGTTGGGGCAGGGAGTTCCAGAGGATGGGTGACACCCTGGAGAAGTCCTGGAGGCGGGCATGGGAGGAGGAGACCAGGGAACTAGAGAGAAGGAGGTCTTGTGCGTGTTGGGCGGTACTTGGATATTAGGTCAGTGATGTAGCTCGGGGCAGTATGGTGGACAGCTTTGTACGTCAGCGTTTGGATAATAAAAACGCATTTCAACATGCAGTATGTGTATATATATATAACATTAAATTTAGTATTTTTAAAAATACTTTTTTTTTAAATATATTCTTCAGATTTTTTTTAAATGTATAAAAATGTCATTTTAACATATATTTGAAAATGCATTCCAAAAATGTAGATTTGTATTTTTAAAGATATACAGGGTATTTGGAATATTTGAAAAAATATTTTGTAATAAAAATGCATTTCAACATGCAGTATATATATATATATATATAAATATATTGAATATGGCCAAAATTTTAGTATTTCAAATATATTTTTCTTCCATATGGGAAGGAGCGCGATACGACGACACTTGAACAAAAAATGAGCTGCATGGTGTTGTTGTCATATATTCTCAAATATATTGACATATATTTGAAATGCTACAATTTTGCCCGTATTCAAAAACTATCAAAATATATTTCAATAAATAAATATATATATATATACTGCATGTTGAAATGTGTTTTTATTACAAGATATATGAAAAATATTTTTAAAACTACATTTCAAATATACTGTATGTCTTTAAAAATACAAATCTACATTTCTGGAATACATTTACAAATATATGTAAAAATATATGTTCAAATGACTTTTTTTTTATATGTTAAAAAGAATCTGAAGAATATATTTAAAAAATATATATTTTTAAAAATATATTTTATATATTTTTTAATATATAAAAAACACATTTCAACATGCAGTGTACATATATTTATGTGAGAGAAGGTTCAGCTATCAAGGGGACTGTTGCCTTGACCCCCCCCCCCCTCCCCCCCGTTGGACGAACAAGCATTTGGCACCCTGATACTGTACAGATGTGATTTTACCTGACATTTGATGCTATGCTATTCGTACAAACGTACAGGACGTGGCACACCCCTCTCTTCCCCTGAACTCTTCCGAAACGCGTCGGCTGCAGTGTTGTTGGTTTTAAACCGATTTTATAATAAAGATTGGCACAAATCGACTTTTAATTACATGCTTTTGTATTTGCCTGTAAAGTCCCATGGGAGGTTTTTGTCTCAGTTTTGGATGTTGGCAATAGCTTTCTAAATACCAGCCTTCCTCCATGTATGCATACCTGTACTGGGCCCAGGGACCATTGGGGGGTACTTTTTATTTATCTTGGGGCACAGACCGAATAACAGTGCAGGCTGTGGCTGCAGACAATTAAAATTAAGTTCCCCGGGCCCCGTTGGTTCTACAGGGGGGCCCCGAGGGCAGAGAGGGGGAGTTTTAAATCCTTTTTTCGGGGAACCCTGCTAGCTGCAGCTCCTGATAATTAAAGTTGCCGGCTTGCCCAGTTCAAACAGAACCCAGCGGATTGGTACTGGAAGAGTAGGTAGGAGTTAGCAGCTCTGGTGCAAAGCAAGGAAAAGGAAGTGACTGTGGAGGTTTCTGCTTGGGGTGTCTGTGAGTTTTTATTACCTCGGGAGAGTTATTTTTGCTGCCGGGGAGGGAAGGAATTATTATTTCTGCCTTCAAGAGGAGGTTAATCTTGCTGCTTTGGAGGGGAGTTTGCTTTTGCTGTCGGCGGGTGAGGGATTATTATTTCTGCCTGGGGAGAGGTTTTATTTATGCCTGGTTGAGGGTGTTATTTCTGTGGTTTTCACTGCAGGTCCTGACACGGTCTGGGGCTTGTTGCTGGCCCTGACACATGCTAGGGAATTTTGCTTTGCTGACACTTGCTGGGACTTATTGCTGGCCTTAATACCAATGCTGAAGGTTATTGCTGACCCTGACACCTGCTGGGACTTATTGCTGGCCTTAATACAAACACTGGAGGTTATTGCTGACCTTGACACTTGCTAGGACTTATTTCTGGCCTTAATACGAACACTGGAGGTTATTGCTGACCCTGACACTTGCTGGGAGTTATTGCTTGCCTTAATACAAACACTGGAGGTTATTGCTGACCCTGACACTTGCTGGTACTTATTGCTGACCTTAATGCCAATGCTGAAGGTTATTGCTGACCATGACACTTGCTAGATCTTATTGCTGGCCTTAATACAAACACTGGAGGTTATTGCTGACCCTGACACTTGCTGGGACTTATTGCTGGCCTTAATACAAACACTGGAGGTTATTTATGACCCTGACACTTGCAGAGACTTATTGCTGGCCTTAATACCAACACTGAAGGTTATTGCTGGCCCTGACACATGCTAGGGGATTTTGCTTTGCTCACACTTGCTGGGTGTTATTGCTGGCCTTCACAACAATGCTGAAGGTTATTTCTGACCCTGACACTTTTTGGGACTTATTGCTGGCCTTGACACCAATGCTGAAAGTTATCGCTGACCCTAATACTCACTGGGAGCTATTGCTAGCCTTGACACCAATGCTGAAGGTTATTGCTGACCCTAACACTTGCTGGGAGTTATTGCTGGTCTTGACACCAATGCTGAGGGTTATTGCTGACCCTAACACTTGCTGGGACTTATTGCTGGCCTTAATAGCAATTCTGATGGTTATTGCTAATCCTGACACTTGCTATGACTTATTGCTGGCCTTAATACCAACACTGAAGGTTATTGCTGGACCTGACACATGCAAGGGGATTTTGCTTTGCTGACACTTGCTGGGAGTTATTGCTGGCCTTCACAACAATGCTGAAGGTTATTGCTGACCCTGACACATGCTGGAACTTATTGCTGGCCTTAATACCAATGCTGAATGTTATTGCTGACCCTGACACTTGCTAGATCTTATTGCTGGCCTTGACACCTTTGCTGAAGGTTATTGCTGACCCTGACATTGCTGGGACTTATTGCTGGCCTTAATACCAATGCTGAAGGTTACTGTTGACCCTGACACTTACTAAATCTTATTGCTGGCCTTAATACCAAAGCTGAAGGTTATTGCTGACCCTGACACTTGCTAGGACTTATTGCTGGTCTTAATTCCAACGCTGAAGGTAATTGCTGACCCTGACACTTGCTGGGGCTTATTGCTGGCCTCAATACCAACGCTGAAGGTAATTGCTTACCCTGACACTTGCTGGGGCTTATTGCTGGCCTCAGTACCAATGCTGAAGGTTATCGCTGACCCTGACACTTTCTGGGACTTATTGCTGGCCTTAATACCAATGCTGAAGGTTATTGCTGACCCTGACATTTGCTAGATCTTATTGCTGGCCTTGACACCATTGCTAAAGGTTATTGCTGACCCTGACATTGCTGGGACTTATTGCTGGCCTTAATACCAACGCTGAAGGTTACTGTTGACCCTGACACTTACTAGATCTTATTGCTGGCCTTAATACCAACGCTGAAGGTTATTGCTGACCTTGACACTTGCTAGGACTTATTTCTGGCCTTAATACCAACGCTGAAGGTAATTGCTGACCCTGACACTTGCTGGGGCTTATTGCTGGCCTCAATACCAATGCTGAAGGTTATTGCTGACCCTGACAATTGCTGGGGTTATTGCTTGCCTCAATACCAATGCTGAAGGTTATTGCTGACCCTGACACTTTCTGGGACTTATTGCTGGCCTTAATACCAATGCTGAAGGTTGTTGATGACCATGACACTTGCTGGGACTTATTGCTGGCCTTAATACCAATGCTGAAGGTTATTGCTGACCCTGACACTTGCTGGGACTTATTGCAGGCCTTGACACCAATGCTGAAGGTTATTGCTGACCCTGACACTTGCTGGGACTTATTGCTGGCCTTGACATCAATGCTGAAGGTTATTGCTGACCCTGACACTTGCTGGGACTTACTGCTGGCCTTGACACCAACGCTGAAGGTTATTGCTGACCCTGACACTTGCTGGGACTTACTGCTGGCCTTGACACCAATGCTGAAGGTTATTGCTGACCTTGACACTTGCTGGGACTTACTGCTGGCCTTGACACCAACGCTGAAGGTTATTGCTGACCCTGACACTTGCTGGGACTTATTGCTGGCCTTAATACCAATGCTGAAGGTTATTGCTGGCCCTGACACTTGCTGGGAGTTATTGCTGGCCTTCACAACAATGCTGAAGGTTATTGCTGACCCTGACACTTGCTGGGACTTATTGCTGGCCTTAATACCAATGCTGAAGGTTATTGCTGACCCTGACACCTGCTGGGACTTATTGCTGGCCTTAATACAAACACTGGAGGTTATTGCTGACCTTGACACTTGCTAGGACTTATTTCTGGCCTTAATACAAACACTGGAGGTTATTGCTGACCCTGACACTTGCTGGGAGTTATTGCTGGCCTTAATACAAACACTGGAGGTTATTGCTGACCCTGACACTTGCTGGTACTTATTGCTGACCTTAATGCCAATGCTGAAGGTTATTGCTGACCATGACACTTGCTAGATCTTATTGCTGGCCTTAATACAAACACTGGAGGTTATTGCTGACCCTGACACTTGCTGGGACTTATTGCTGGCCTTAATACAAACACTGGAGGTTATTTATGACCCTGACACTTGCAGAGACTTATTGCTGGCCTTAATACCAACACTGAAGGTTATTGCTGGCCCTGACACATGCTAGGGGATTTTGCTTTGCTCACACTTGCTGGGTGTTATTGCTGGCCTTCACAACAATGCTGAAGGTTATTTCTGACCCTGACACTTTTTGGGACTTATTGCTGGCCTTGACACCAATGCTGAAGGTTATCGCTGACCCTAATACTCACTGGGAGCTATTGCTAGCCTTGACACCAATGCTGAAGGTTGTTGCTGACCCTAACACTTGCTGGGAGTTATTGCTGGTCTTGACACCAATGCTGAAGGTTATTGCTGACCCTAACACTTGCTGGGACTTATTGCTGGCCTTAATAGCAATTCTGACGGTTATTGCTAATCCTGACACTTGCTATGACTTATTGCTGGCCTTAATACCAACACTGAAGGTTATTTCTGGACCTGACACATGCAAGGGGATTTTGCTTTGCTGACACTTGCTGGGAGTTATTGCTGGCCTTCACAACAATGCTGAAGGTTATCGCTGACCCTGACACTTGCTGGAACTTATTGCTGGCCTTAATACCAATGCTGAATGTTATTGCTGACCCTGACACTTGCTAGATCTTATTGCTGGCCTTGACACCATTGCTGAAGGTTATTGCTGACCATGACATTGCTGGGACTTATTGCTGGCCTTAATACCAATGCTGAAGGTTACTGTTGACCCTGACACTTACTAAATCTTATTGCTGGCCTTAATACCAATGCTGAAGGTTATTGCTGACCCTGACACTTGCTGGGACTTATTGCAGGCCTTGACACCAATGCTGAAGGTTATTGCTGACCCTGACACTTGCTGGGACTTACTGCTGGCCTTGACATCAATGCTGAAGGTTATTGCTGACCCTGACACTTGCTGGGACTTACTGCTGGCCTTGACACCAATGCTGAAGGTTATTGCTGACCTTGACACTTGCTGGGACTTACTGCTGGCCTTGACACCAACGCTGAAGGTTATTGCTGACCCTGACACTTGCTGGGACTTATTGCTGGCCTTAATACCAACGCTGAAGGTTATTGCTAACCCTGACACTTGCTGGGACTTATTGCTGGCCTTGACACCAATGCTGAAGGTTATTGCTGACCCTGACACTTGCTGGGACTTATTGCTGGCCTTCACAACAATGCTGAAGGTTATTGCTGACCCTGACACTTGCTGGGACTTATTGCTGGCCTTAATACCAACACTGAAGGTTATTGCTGGCCCTGACACATGCTAGGGGATTTTGCTTTGCTCACACTTGCTGGGTGTTATTGCTGGCCTTCACAACAATGCTGAAGGTTATTTCTGACCCTGACACTTGTTGGGACTTATTGCTGGCCTTGACACCAATGCTGAAGGTTATTGCTGACCCTAATACTCACTGGGAGCTATTGCTAGCCTTGACACCAATGCTGAAAGTTATTGCTGACCCTAACACTTGCTGGGAGTTATTGCTGGTCTTGACACCAATGCTGAAGGTTATTGCTGATCCTAACACTTGCTGGGACTTATTGCTGGCCTTAATAGCAATTCTGACGGTTATTGCTGATCCTGACACTTGCTATGACTTATTGCTGGCCTTAATACCAACACTGAAGTTTATTGCTGGACCTGACACATGCAAGGGGATTTTGCTTTGCTGACACTTGCTGGGAGTTATTGCTGGCCTTCACAACAATGCTGAAGGTTATTGCTGACCCTGACACCTGCTTGAACTTATTGCTGGCCTTAATACCAATGCTGAATGTTATTGCTGACCCTGACACTTGCTAGATCTTATTGCTGGCCTTGACACCATTGCTGAAGGTTATTGCTGACCCTGACATTGCTGGGACTTATTGCTGGCCTTAATACCAACGCTGAAGGTTACTGTTGACCCTGACACTTACTAGATCTTATTGCTGGCCTTAATACCAATGCAGAAGGTTATTGCTGACGCTGACACTTGCTAGGACTTATTGCTGGTCTTAATTCCAACGCTGAAGGTAATTGCTGACCCTGACACTTGCTGGGGCTTATTGCTGGCCTCAATACCAACGCTGAAGGTAATTGCTTACCCTGACACTTGCTGGGGCTTATTGCTGGCCTCAATACCAATGCTGAAGGTTATCGCTGACCCTGACACTTTCTGGGAGTTATTGCTGGCCTTAATACCAATGCTGAAGGTTATTGCTGACCCTGACATTTGCTAGATCTTATTGCTGGCCTTGACACCATTGCTGAAGGTTATTGCTGACCCTGACATTGCTGGGACTTATTGCTGGCCTTAATACCAACGCTGAAGGTTACTGTTGACCCTGACACTTACTAGATCTTATTGCTGGCCTTAATACCAACGCTGAAGGTTATTGCTGACCTTGACACTTGCTAGGACTTATTTCTGGCCTTAATACCAACGCTGAAGGTAATTGCTGACCCTGACACTTGCTGGGGCTTATTGCTTGCCTCAATACCAATGCTGAAGGTTATTGCTGACCCTGACAATTGCTGGGGTTATTGCTTGCCTCAATACCAATGCTGAAGGTTATTGCTGACCCTGACACTTGCTGGGACTTATTGCTGGCCTTAATACCAATGCTGAAGGTTATTGCTGACCCTGACACTTACTAGATCTTATTGCTGGCCTTAATACCAATGCAGAAGGTTATTGCTGACGCTGACACTTGCTAGGACTTATTGCTGGTCTTAATTCCAACGCTGAAGGTAATTGCTGACCCTGACACTTGCTGGGGCTTATTGCTGGCCTCAATACCAACGCTGAAGGTAATTGCTTACCCTGACACTTGCTGGGGCTTATTGCTGGCCTCAATACCAATGCTGAAGGTTATCGCTGACCCTGACACTTTCTGGGACTTATTGCTGGCCTTAATACCAATGCTGAAGGTTATTGCTGACCCTGACATTTGCTAGATCTTATTGCTGGCCTTGACACCATTGCTGAAGGTTATTGCTGACCCTGACATTGCTGGGACTTATTGCTGGCCTTAATACCAACGCTGAAGGTTACTGTTGACCCTGACACTTACTAGATCTTATTGCTGGCCTTAATACCAACGCTGAAGGTTATTGCTGACCTTGACACTTGCTAGGACTTATTTCTGGCCTTAATACCAACGCTGAAGGTAATTGCTGACCCTGACACTTGCTGGGGCTTATTGCTTGCCTCAATACCAATGCTGAAGGTTATTGCTGACCCTGACAATTGCTGGGGTTATTGCTTGCCTCAATACCAATGCTGAAGGTTATTGCTGACCCTGACACTTGCTGGGACTTATTGCTGGCCTTAATACCAATGCTGAAGGTTGTTGATGACCATGACACTTGCTGGGACTTATTGCTGGCCTTAATACCAATGCTGAAGGTTATTGCTGACCCTGACACTTGCTGGGACTTATTGCAGGCCTTGACACCAATGCTGAAGGTTATTGCTGACCCTGACACTTGCTGGGACTTACTGCTGGCCTTGACACCAATGCTGAAGGTTATTGCTGACCTTGACACTTGCTGGGACTTACTGCTAGCCTTGACACCAACGCTGAAGGTTATTGCTGACCCTGACACTTGCTGGGACTTATTGCTGGCCTTAATACCAACGCTGAAGGTTATTGCTGACCCTGACACTTGCTGGGACTTATTGCTGGCCTTGACACCAATGCTGAAGGTTATTGCTGACCCTGACACTTGCTGGGACTTATTGCTGGCCTTAATACCAATGCTGAAGGTTATTGCTGGCCCTGACACTTGCTGGGAGTTATTGCTGGCCTTCACAACAATGCTGAAGGTTATTGCTGACCCTGACACTTGCTGGGACTTACTGCTGGCCTTGACACCAATGCTGAAGGTTATTGCTGACCTTGACACTTGCTGGGACTTACTGCTAGCCTTGACACCAACGCTGAAGGTTATTGCTGACCCTGACACTTGCTGGGACTTATTGCTGGCCTTAATACCAACGCTGAAGGTTATTGCTGACCCTGACACTTGCTGGGACTTATTGCTGGCCTTGACACCAATGCTGAAGGTTATTGCTGACCCTGACACTTGCTGGGACTTATTGCTGGCCTTAATACCAATGCTGAAGGTTATTGCTGGCCCTGACACTTGCTGGGAGTTATTGCTGGCCTTCACAACAATGCTGAAGGTTATTGCTGACCCTGACACTTGCTGGGACTTATTGCTGGCCTTAATACCAACACTGAAGGTTATTGCTGGCCCTGACACATGCTAGGGGATTTTGCTTTGCTCACACTTGCTGGGTGTTATTGCTGGCCTTCACAACAATGCTGAAGGTTATTTCTGACCCTGACACTTGTTGGGACTTATTGCTTGTCTTGACACCAATTGTAAGGGACCGCCCGGCGGTACTACTAGCACTCCACTGAATAGGCGTCCCCAGCGCACGGAATCTAAGTCCCAGGGTGCTTGTTCACCAGGGCCCCTGATGGTGGGGATGGACTTGGAGCTCCCTGAGACCAGGTCGTGACTACTGGGTGCGCCCGTCAGTGGTAGTAGTATGCGCAAGGGGCTCCCACGGGGAAGAGTCTGATGTGAGGAGGTCGGAATACCCCACTGCAAGGGATGGATGGATGGATGAGCAAGGTCAGACGGGCCGGGTCGGTAACAGAGAGGACGGCAAGGTACAAGGCAGCGGGCATAGAATGGTCGGGTCACACGCCAGGTCAGCAACAGCAGGTCAAATCCAATAGGGGGCATCCAGGAGAGAGGTCAGGCAAAGCAAGGGTCAGAGCAGGAGAAAGCAGCAAGGTCAGGTTCAATCCGGGTCAAAACTTACAAGGGGTACAGGATCACAGGTTCACAGGATGCAGGGAAGACCAGAAGGCACTGAATGACAGCTCAGGGCCATTTAAATATCCCGCCCTGCGCTGCCATTGGTGCCCAGCGGGCGGCCGCGGCTTCTACTGCGCATGCGCGAACTCGAACGCCGCGGCCGGCCCGGACCTAGTGCCTGTGTCCCTGCACAGGGCGGTGCACTGCGCCTGCGCCGGGACCATCGCGGCAGGGATCGAGGAGATCCCTGACATTGCCCCCCCCCTACGGGCAACCTCCGGATGCCCACCCGATCTCTCCACCACGGGTGATCGCGAAAAAACCTCCGGACAAGTCTGGGTGCATGGACATTATGGGCTGGTTCCCCGGAATTGTCCTTAGGGCGATAGCCCTTCCATTTGATAAGGAATTGGGTCTGGCCTCCCCTCCTTCGACACTTCAGGATTGTTTCAACCTCAAACTCTTCTTCTCCCTCGACCGTTACCGCTTCTGGGGGTCTAGATTCCCGGTCAGGGAAGGCATCTGGGACCACTGGCTTCAGCAGGGACACATGGAAGACCGGGTGGATCTTGAGCGTGTCAGGGAGGACGAGTTCGTAGGCTACTTCGTTAACCATCCGTTTAATGCAGAAGGGGCCTATAAATTTGGGTCCCAATTTCTTTGACGGGCAAAGCATCTTTAAATTGGACGTCGCCAGCCAAACCTTCTCCCCAGGCCGCAATACCAGATCTCCTCTCCGTTTCCTGTTGAATGCTTTCCTGTAGTCTTCCTGGGCCCGACTGATGGCCTCTTGAAGCTTCTTATTGTTCGCAGCGAAGAACGTTACCACATCTTGTGTTGCTGGTACTGGGCATTCCGAAACCAAATCCGGGAGGAAGACTGGGTGAAAGCCATAGTTGGCAAAGAACGGGGACTGCCCTGTTGCTGAGTGGCGGGCGTTGTTATACGCAAATTCCGCTAGAGGTAGAAGTGGCAGCCAGTCATCTTGAGTAAACGAAGTATAGCATCTTAAGTATTGCTCTAAGGTCTGATTGGTCCTTTCGGTTTGACCGTTAGTTTGAGGGTGGAACGCAGAGGAGAGAGATAATTTGATGTCCAGGGCTTTGCACAGTGCTCTCCAGAATCTGGACGTGAACTGGACCCCTTGGTCCGAGACAATGTCTTCGGGGACCCCATGCAACCTGACTACCTCACGAATGAAGACTCGCGCGGTCTCGGCCGCCGAGGGGGTTTTCTTCAACGGGATGAAGTGGGCCATCTTGGACAAGCGGTCCACGACCACCAGGATTGCCGTGTGGTCTCGGGATGGCGGAAGCTCGACTATAAAGTCTAATGAGATCTTTTGCCAAGGTCGTTCAGGAATAGGTAAGGGTCACAGCAGACCCCAAACCTTGTTTCTTGATGGCTTGTTCTTCTGGCAGGTGACACAGGACCTTACATAGCCCTTACAATCCTTAGCCATGTCTGGCCACCAGAATGAGCGTCGGAGAAGTTCCAGGGTCTTTTCTGGGCCAAAGTGCCCCGCCATCGGGTGGTCGTGGCAATGCCCCAAGACCAGGGTTCGGGCTTCTTCCGGCACCACAATTCGATCTTCCCTCCATAGGAGTCCCCCCTTGTTCTGGAGCGGCCCTCCGCCTGGGGTAGAGAAGTTTGTGGATGCCTCCATTAGCCTGGAACGAAGGTCCGACTGAAGGACCAAGAAGTTACCCGAGGACAGGATGGTGTCGGGTACTGGGATCTCCTTGGCGTCTTCGTACATCCGTGATAACGCATCCGGCTTAGTGTTCTTTGATCCTGGCCGGTACGTAATGTGGAAGTTGAATCTTGAAAAGAATAGTGCCCATCTCGCCTATCGCGGGCGTAGACGCTTGGCGGTTCTCAGATACTCTAAGTTCTTGTGGTCAGTAAATATTAAGATGGGGTGCACCGCACCTTCCAGCAGGTACCTCCATTCCTCTAACGCCGTTTTGATCACTAGTAGCTCTCGATCACCGATATCATAGTTCCTCTCTGCTGGGGTAAGCTTCCGTGAGAAGAACGCTACAGGGTGGAGCAGTTCCTTGGTGCCTTTTCGTTGGGAGAGGATGGAGCCTACCGCATTCTCCGATGCATCTACCTCCAAGATATAGGGCAGGGCGGCGTCTGGGTGACCCAAAATGGGTGCCAAACTGAACAGCTTCTTCAAGGCTTCGAAAGCTCCCTGCGCTTCTGGTGTCCATCTGAATCGGGTTCCCAGCTTGGTTAGCTGAGTAATGGGGGAGACCAGACCCGAGAAGTTCTTGATGAACTTCCGGTAAAAATTTGCAAAGCCGATGAATCGTTGGACGCCTTTCCTGTCTGTGGGTTCAGGCCAATCCAGTATCGCAGCGACCTTCTGGGGATCCATCGCGACCCCCGCGGTGGAGATAATCAGGCCCAAGAAGGCAATGCTGGATTGTTCAAAACAACATTTCTCTGCCTTGGCGTATAACCCATGCTGCCGCAACCGCCCCAATACTTTTGCTACATGTATTCTGTGTTCCCCCAAAGACGGGGAGAAAATCAGAATGTCGTCGAAATAAACGATCACAAAGACATCCAGAAAGTCCCTAAAAATATCATTCACAAAGTGTTGAAAAGTGGCCGGAGCATTACACAACCCGAACGGCATGACCAGATATTCAAAATGACCGAAGCGGGTGCGGAAGGCCGTCTTCCACTCGTCCCCCTCCCTTATGCGAATCAAGTTGTACGCCCCCCTCAGATCCAGCTTGGTAAAAACCACTGCTGACTTTAAACTTTGGAACAGCTCAGGTACTAACGGTAGTGGGTAACGGTTTTTTATCGTGACCCTGTTCAACTCCCTGTAATCTATACACGGCCTTAAGGTTTTGTCTTTCTTTTCAACAAAGAAGATTCCCGCCCCCGCCGGTGAAGTGGAGTGGCGGATGAACCCCTTCTGGAGGCTATCCTCGATATATTCCTTTAGGGCCCCCAATTCGGGCTCTGAAAGGGGGAAGATTCGCCCAAAAGGAATTTCTGAGCCGGGTAACAGGTCAATGGGACAGTCATAAGGGCGGTGGGGGGGTAGAGTATCGGCTCCCCGTTTGCTGAACACATCTAGAAACCCATGGTAGACTGCAGGGATTACTTGTTTTAATTCAGCTTCCCCCTCAGAGCACAGGAGGATTTGGGGGGCCCCCGGGCCCGAAGTGCGGCAGTATACCCGACAGTATGGGGAAGGGAACGTGATTACTCCGGTCTCCCAGTCAATCTGGGGGTTATGGGCCCGTAACCATGGGAGCCCCAGAATGACTGGGAAGAGGGGTGAAGCTATAGCATCCAGGCGGAGGAGTTCCTGGTGCTGGCCGGCAATGTCAGTGGTGATGGAGGGGGTTTCCTGGTTCACTACCCCCGATTTTATTCGGGAACCGTCGGCCAAATAAATATTGAACCCCTTCTGTTTCAATAGGAGAGGAATACCCTGCTGGTGAGCAAAATTAATATCCAAGAAGCAGCTGCATGCCCCAGAGTCAATTATGGCCGATACTTCCACGGTCCTTTCTGGAAGCTGAAAGGAAAGGGGTACCACTAAGTATTGGGGTGGACCAACATTGCCAATGGATAAGGAAGAAGAGGTGCACTTACTCAGTTTCTGCGGGCAGGAACGTGCCATATGACCAGCTTCGCCACAATAGAGGCACAGGTTCTGGGATCGTCTGCGCAGATGTTCCTCTGGGGATAGTTTAGGCCGTGCCAGGCCGAGTTGCATGGGTTCGGGGTTATCTCCAGGTGGCCGGTTTTGGATGATTGGCCTCGGTGTTTGACTGGGACCTTGAAATGATCCCCAGGGGTTTCCATGACCCTGGCCGGACCTCTCAAACCTGCGTTCCCGCAGTCTACGGTCAATTTTAATGGTCAGTGCTATTAAGTCCTCTAAAGTCTCAGGTACCTCCACCCGGGCGAGCTCGTCTTTCAGGCCTTCTGATAGGCCTATACGGAACTGATGCAGGAGTGCGAACTCGTTCCAGCGAGTATCCCCCATCCACCGCCTAAACTCAGATGCGTACTCCTCCGCCGCTCGGCGGCCTTGCCGGAGCGTGTACAGAGTAGCTTCAGCAGAAGCTGCCCGCTGCGGGTCATCATAAAGGATGGCCATTGCATCAAAAAAACTGACAACCGAACTGAGGTGAGGGTCATTTTTTTCCCGTAATCGATGGGCCCAGTCTTGGGGTTCACCCTGCAGGAGGGAGATGACGAACCCCACCTTCACGGATTCAGTCACGAAGGTTCGGGGTTGTAGCTCAAAATAGAGGAGGCAGGACTCGCGGAATGATCTGAAGCGTGTGCGGTCCCCGTGGAAACGTTCTGGTAAGGGTACTTGGGGGTCGGCCGCCGGGACTGGTGCGGATGCCCCAGACACCAGCACAGGGGCTGCTATGGCTGGGGGTGCGGGGACCGCGGCCTGTGGGACGGGAACGGATATAGTGCAGGTCTGGAATTGGGTTTCAATCTGCTGACATCTATCCTGCAGGGCCGATACGGCCTGAGTCAAATTAGACAGGTGCCTGCAGATCTCCTCAAGCGGCGAGGGACCTCCTCTAGACTCAGTCATGGCCTTCTGGTACTGTAAGGGACTGCCCGGCGGTACTACTAGCACTCCACTGAATAGGCGTCCCCAGCGCACGGAATCTAAGTCCCAGGGTGCTTGTTCACCAGGGCCCCTGATGGTGGGGATGGACTTGGAGCCCCCTGAGACCAGGTCGTGACTACTGGGTGCGCCCGTCAGTGGTAGTAGTATGCGCAAGGGGCTCCCACGGGGAAGAGTCTGATGTGAGGAGGTCGGAAGACCCCACTGCAAGGGATGGATGGATGGATGAGCAAGGTCAGACGGGCCGGGTCGGTAACAGAGAGGACGGCAAGGTACAAGGCAGCGGGCATAGAATGGTCGGGTCACACGCCAGGTCAGCAACAGCAGGTCAAATCCAATAGGGGGCATCCAGGAGACAGGTCAGGCAAAGCAAGGGTCAGAGCAGGAGAAAGCAGCAAGGTCAGGTTCAATCCGGGTCAAAACTTACAAGGGGTACAGGATCACAGGTTCACAGGATGCAGGGAAGACCAGAAGGCACTGAATGACAGCTCAGGGCCATTTAAATATCCCGCCCTGCGCTGCCATTGGTGCCCAGCGGGCGGCCGCGGCTTCTACTGTGCATGCGCGAACTCGAACGCCGCGGCCGGCCCGGACCTAGTGCCCGTGTCCCTGCACAGGGCGGTGCACTGCGCCTGCGCCGGGACCATCGCGGCAGGGATCGAGGAGATCCCTGACACCAATGCTGAAGGTTATTGCTGACCCTAATACTCACTGGGAGCTATTGCTAGCCTTGACACCAATGCTGAAAGTTATTGCTGACCCTAACACTTGCTGGGAGTTATTGCTGGTCTTGACACCAATGCTGAAGGTTATTGCTGACCCTAACACTTGCTGGGACTTATTGCTGGCCTTAATAGCAATTCTGACGGTTATTGCTGATCCTGACACTTGCTATGACTTATTGCTGGCCTTAATACCAACACTGAAGGTTATTGCTGGACCTGACACATGCAAGGGGATTTTGCTTTGCTGACACTTGCTGGGAGTTATTGCTGGCCTTCACAAAAATGCTGAAGGTTATTGCTGACCCTGACACCTGCTTGAAGTTATTGCTGGCCTTAATACCAATGCTGAATGTTATTGCTGACCCTGACACTTGCTAGATCTTATTGCTGGCCTTGACACCATTGCTGAAGGTTATTGCTGACCCTGACATTGCTGGGACTTATTGCTGGCCTTAATACCAACGCTGAAGGTTACTGTTGACCCTGACACTTACTAGATCTTATTGCTGGCCTTAATACCAATGCTGAAGGTTATTGCTGACCCTGACACTTGCTAGGACTTATTGCTGGTCTTAATTCCAACGCTGAAGGTAATTGCTGACTCTGACACTTGCTGGGGCTTATTGCTGGCCTCAATACCAACGCTGAAGGTAATTGCTTACCCTGACACTTGCTGGGGCTTATTGCTGGCCTCAATACCAATGCTGAAGGTTATCGCTGACCCTGACACTTGCTGGGACTTATTGCTGGCCTTAATACCAATGCTGAAGGTTATTGCTGACCCTGACACTTGCTAGATCTTATTGCTGGCCTTGACACCATTGCTGAAGGTTATTGCTGACCCTGACATTGCTGGGACTTATTGCTGGCCTTAATACCAACGCTGAATGTTACTGTTGACCCTGACACTTACTAGATCTTATTGCTGGCCTTAATACCAATGCTGAAGGTTATTGCTGACCCTGACATTTTATAGGACTTATTTCTGGCCTTAATACCAACGCTGAAGGTAATTGCTGACCCTGACACTTGCTGGGGCTTATTGCTGGCCTTGACACCAATGCTGAAGGTTATTGCTGACCCTGACACTTGCTGGGACTTATTGCTGGCCTTGACACCAATGCTGAAGGTTATTGCTGACCCTGACACTTGCTGGGACTTATTGCTGGCCTTAATACCAATGCTGAAGGTTATTGCTGGCCCTGACACTTGCTGGGAGTTATTGCTGGCCTTCACAACAATGCTGAAGGTTATTGCTGACCCTGACACTTGCTGGGACTTATTGCTGGCCTTAATACCAACACTGAAGGTTATTGCTGGCCCTGACACATGCTAGGGGATTTTGCTTTGCTCACACTTGCTGGGTGTTATTGCTGGCCTTCACAACAATGCTGAAGGTTATTTCTGACCCTGACACTTGTTGGGACTTATTGCTGGCCTTGACACCAATGCTGAAGGTTATTGCTGACCCTAATACTCACTGGGAGCTATTGCTAGCCTTGACACCAATGCTGAAAGTTATTGCTGACCCTAACACTTGCTGGGAGTTATTGCTGGTCTTGACACCAATGCTGAAGGTTATTGCTGACCCTAACACTTGCTGGGACTTATTGCTGGCCTTAATAGCAATTCTGACGGTTATTGCTGATCCTGACACTTGCTATGACTTATTGCTGGCCTTAATACCAACACTGAAGGTTATTGCTGGACCTGACACATGCAAGGGGATTTTGCTTTGCTGACACTTGCTGGGGCTTATTGCTGGCCTTGACACCAATGCTGAAGGTTATTGCTGACCCTGACACCTGCTTGAACTTATTGCTGGCCTTAATACCAACGCTGAAGGTTACTGTTGACCCTGACACTTACTAGATCTTATTGCTGGCCTTAATACCAATGCTGAAGGTTATTGCTGACCCTGACACTTGCTAGGACTTATTGCTGGTCTTAATTCCAACGCTGAAGGTAATTGCTTACCCTGACACTTGCTGGGGCTTATTGCTGGCCTCAATACCAACGCTGAAGGTAATTGCTTACCCTGACACTTGCTGGGGCTTATTGCTGGCCTCAATACCAATGCTGAAGGTTATCGCTGACCCTGACACTTGCTGGGACTTATTGCTGGCCTTAATACCAATGCTGAAGGTTATTGCTGACCCTGACACTTGCTAGATCTTATTGCTGGCCTTGACACCATTGCTGAAGGTTATTGCTGACCCTGACATTGCTGGGACTTATTGCTGGCCTTAATACCAACGCTGAATGTTACTGTTGACCCTGACACTTACTAGATCTTATTGCTGGCCTTAATACCAATGCTGAAGGTTATTGCTGACCCTGACATTTTATAGGACTTATTTCTGGCCTTAATACCAACGCTGAAGGTAATTGCTGACCCTGACACTTGCTGGGGCTTATTGCTGGCCTCAATACCAATGCTGAAGGTTATTGCTGACCCTGACACTTGCTGGGGCTTATTGCTGGCCTCAATACCAATGCTGAAGGTTATTGCTGACCCTGACACTTGCTGGGACTTATTGCTGGCCTTAATACCAATTCTGAAGGTTGTTGATGACCATTACACTTGCTGGGACTTATTGCTGGTCTTAATACCAATGCTGAAGGTTGTTGATGACCATGACACTTGCTGGGACTTATTGCTGGCCTTAATACCAATGCTGAAGGTTATTGCTGACCCTGACACTTGCTGGGACTTATTGCTGGCCTTAATACCAACACTGAAGGTTATTGCTGGACCTGACACATGCAAGGGGATTTTGCTTTGCTGACACTTGCTGGGAGTTATTGCTGGCCTTCACAACAATGCTGAAGGTTATTGCTGACCCTGACACCTGCTTGAACTTATTGCTGGCCTTAATACCAATGCTGAATGTTATTGCTGACCCTGACACTTGCTAGATCTTATTGCTGGCCTTGACACCATTGCTGAAGGTTATTGCTGACCCTGACATTGCTGGGACTTATTGCTGGCCTCAATACCAACGCTGAAGGTAATTGCTTACCCTGACACTTGCTGGGGCTTATTGCTGGCCTCAATACCAATGCTGAAGGTTATCGCTGACCCTGACACTTGCTGGGACTTATTGCTGGCCTTAATACCAATGCTGAAGGTTATTGCTGACCCTGACACTTGCTAGATCTTATTGCTGGCCTTGACACCATTGCTGAAGGTTATTGCTGACCCTGACATTGCTGGGACTTATTGCTGGCCTTAATACCAACGCTGAATGTTACTGTTGACCCTGACACTTACTAGATCTTATTGCTGGCCTTAATACCAATGCTGAAGGTTATTGCTGACCCTGACATTTTATAGGACTTATTTCTGGCCTTAATACCAACGCTGAAGGTAATTGCTGACCCTGACACTTGCTGGGGCTTATTGCTGGCCTTGACACCAATGCTGAAGGTTATTGCTGACCCTGACACTTGCTGGGACTTATTGCTGGCCTTGACACCAATGCTGAAGGTTATTGCTGACCCTGACACTTGCTGGGACTTATTGCTGGCCTTAATACCAATGCTGAAGGTTATTGCTGGCCCTGACACTTGCTGGGAGTTATTGCTGGCCTTCACAACAATGCTGAAGGTTATTGCTGACCCTGACACTTGCTGGGACTTATTGCTGGCCTTAATACCAACACTGAAGGTTATTGCTGGCCCTGACACATGCTAGGGGATTTTGCTTTGCTCACACTTGCTGGGTGTTATTGCTGGCCTTCACAACAATGCTGAAGGTTATTTCTGACCCTGACACTTGTTGGGACTTATTGCTGGCCTTGACACCAATGCTGAAGGTTATTGCTGACCCTAATACTCACTGGGAGCTATTGCTAGCCTTGACACCAATGCTGAAAGTTATTGCTGACCCTAACACTTGCTGGGAGTTATTGCTGGTCTTGACACCAATGCTGAAGGTTATTGCTGACCCTAACACTTGCTGGGACTTATTGCTGGCCTTAATAGCAATTCTGACGGTTATTGCTGATCCTGACACTTGCTATGACTTATTGCTGGCCTTAATACCAACACTGAAGGTTATTGCTGGACCTGACACATGCAAGGGGATTTTGCTTTGCTGACACTTGCTGGGGCTTATTGCTGGCCTTGACACCAATGCTGAAGGTTATTGCTGACCCTGACACCTGCTTGAACTTATTGCTGGCCTTAATACCAACGCTGAAGGTTACTGTTGACCCTGACACTTACTAGATCTTATTGCTGGCCTTAATACCAATGCTGAAGGTTATTGCTGACCCTGACACTTGCTAGGACTTATTGCTGGTCTTAATTCCAACGCTGAAGGTAATTGCTGACCCTGACACTTGCTGGGGCTTATTGCTGGCCTCAATACCAACGCTGAAGGTAATTGCTTACCCTGACACTTGCTGGGGCTTATTGCTGGCCTCAATACCAATGCTGAAGGTTATCGCTGACCCTGACACTTGCTGGGACTTATTGCTGGCCTTAATACCAACGCTGAATGTTACTGTTGACCCTGACACTTACTAGATCTTATTGCTGGCCGTAATACCAATGCTGAAGGTTATTGCTGACCCTGACATTTTATAGGACTTATTTCTGGCCTTAATACCAACGCTGAAGGTAATTGCTGACCCTGACACTTGCTGGGGCTTATTGCTGGCCTCAATACCAATGCTGAAGGTTATTGCTGACCCTGACACTTGCTGGGGCTTATTGCTGGCCTCAATACCAATGCTGAAGGTTATTGCTGACCCTGACACTTGCTGGGACTTATTGCTGGCCTTAATACCAATTCTGAAGGTTGTTGATGACCATGACACTTGCTGGGACTTATTGCTGGTCTTAATACCAATGCTGAAGGTTGTTGATGACCATGACACTTGCTGGGACTTATTGCTGGCCTTAATACCAATGCTGAAGGTTATTGCTGACCCTGACACTTGCTGGGACTTATTGCTGGCCTTGACACCAATGCTGAAGGTTATTGCTGACCCTGACACTTGCTGGGACTTATTGCTGGCCTTGACACCAATGCTGAAGGTTATTGCTGACCTTGACACTTGCTGGGACTTACTGCATGCCTTGACACCAACGCTGAAGGTTATTGCTGAACCTGACACTTGCTGGGACTTACTGCTGGCCTTGACACCAACGCTGAAGGTTATTGCTGACCTTGACACTTGCTGGGACTTACTACTGGCCTTGACACCAACACTGAAGGTTATTGCTGACCCTGACACTTGCTGGGACTTATTGCTGGCCTTAATACCAATGCTAAAGGTTATTGCTGACCTTGACACTTGCTGGGACTTATTGCTGGCCTTGACACCAATGCTGAAGGTTATTGCTGACCCTGACACTTGCTAGGACTTATTGCTGGCCTTGACACCAACGCTGATGATTATTGCTGACCCTGACTCCAGTGTATGAAGGTTATCGCCTGTGGAGTATGATTTGGAGTGAGGTGAGTACAGAGAAGAGATCTGGGTTCTTTATGCTGGGTGGTGAATAACACATAGAGGGACCGTGCCTTTGCCACAAGCTTCAAAGACTAGTTTGTGGCAGGAACATGATGGTGGGAAGCAGGGGATCAGTTTTTGGAAACCACAGGACAAGGTTAAGTTGAGTAGAATTACATCATAGAAGGTATGGGAAGATTGGGATACATAGAAGAAAATAGAAGAGAAGTTAGAAGACATGATAAGGAGAGTGAACAGAAGAGGGAAGACATGAGATGTTCACACTAAACATGATGGTGAAGCAGAGCAAGCTTGGAATGGAGAGGGAATGATTTCTAATGGCAGCCCTGGATGTAGGCTGCGTATACCAGTAGGAATGAGATCTCTGTAATTCTAACTACCCCCCCGGATCATAATTTAGTTAATACCTGCTAATCTTCACATTTCCTTTGATAGGGTAATAACACTCTTCTTTTTGTAGCAATACCACTGCAGAGTTTTCTCCATTACTACTGCTGAGACGCCAACACCCTTCATAGTCCTACGACGGGATTAGCATGCTCTGCAGCCCTTTAGATTGACAGCACATTGCTCTATCTGCAGGAGCTTAGAGGAAGGATGAAAAACATATCTAGAGGCTGTAGATGGACTTTAAATATCTTTAAATATGGGATATACAGTATCTCCCAGAAGTGAGTCCATCCCTCACATTTTATTATATCTTTTCATGTGACAACACTGAAGAAATGACACTTTGCTACAATGTGACGTAGTCAGTGTACAGTTTGTATAACGTAAATTTTCTGTCCCCTCAAAATAACTCAACACACCGCCATTAATGTCTAAACCTCTGCAACAAAAGTGAGTCCAAGTGACAAGGTCCAAATTGGGCCCAAAGTGTCAAAATTTTGTGTGGCCACCATTATTTTCCAACACTGCCTTAACCCTTTTGGGCATGAAGGTCACCAGAGCTTCACAGGTTGCCACTGGAGTCCTGTTCCACTCCTCCATGGCGTCATCACGGAGCTGGTGGATGTTAGAGACCTTGCGCTCCTCTACAAATGCTCAATAGGGTTCAGGTCTGGAGACATGCTTGTCCAGTCCATCACCATCACCTTTATCCTCAGCTTCTTTAGCAAGGCAGTGGTGGTCTTGGAGATGTGTTTGAGGTCATTATCATGTTGGAATGCTGCCCTGCGGCCCAGTCTCTGAAGGGAGGGGATCATGCTCTGCTTCAGTATGTCACAGTACATGTTGGCATTCATGTTCATGTCCCAGCAAGTGTCAATGAACTGTAGCCCCCCCCCCCCCAGTGCTGGCAGCACTCATGCAGCCCCAGACCATGACACTCCCACCACCATGGGGCCCCAGACCATGACACTGCCACCACCATGGGGCCCCAGATCATGACCCTCCCACCACCATGCTTACTCCCACACTTGTCTTTGTACTCCTCACCTGGTTGCCGCCACACACGCCTGACACCATCTGAACCAAATAGACATTAATGGCTGTGTGTTGAATTAGCAAAGTGTCATTTCTTCAGTGTTGTCACATGAAAATACAGAATCAAATATTTACAAAAATGAGAGATGTGTACTCACTTCTGGAAGATATAGTGTGTGTATATATACAGTCAGGTCCATAAATATTGGGACATCGACACAATTCTAACATTTTTGGCTTTATACACCACCACAATGGATTTGAAATGAAACTCATGGAGAGTGTTCTTGATCTGGCCAGCTGTTGTGAAGGGTGTTTTCTTCACCAGGGAAATAATTTTTCGGTGTTTTTTCAGCCTAATGATGGCTTCACTGATAGTGACAGCTCTTTGGATCTCATCTTGAGAGTTGACAGCAACAGATTCCAAATGCAAATAGTACACTTGAAATGAACTCTGGACCTTTTATCTGCTCATTGTAACTGGGATAATGAGAGAATAACACACCCCTGGCCATGGAACAGCTGAGAAGACAATTGTCCCATTACTTTTGGTCCCTTAAGAAGTGGGAGGCACATATGCAAACTGTTGTAATTCCTACACCGTTCACCTGATTTGGATGTAAATACCCTCAAATTAAAGCTGACAGTCTGCAGTTAAAGCACATCTTGTTCGTTTCATTTCAAATCCATTGTGGTGGTGTATAGAGCCAAAAATGTTAGAATTGTGTCCATGTCCCAATATTTATGGACCTGACTGTATATATATATATACAGGGGTTGGACAAAAAAATGGAGACAATCCATGATTTGCAGGTTTGAAAGGGACGACATGTTTCGCATTGAAAGCGGAACTGATGTGTCCATTATTTTGTCAAACCCCTGTACATATATACCTATATATTTATTATTATTATTTTTATTTATTTATTTTTTTAAAAAATTATTTTTTAAAAATGAAACAAATAAAAAGCAAAATGTAGAAAGAGAAGTTTGTAGTGCTCCCTTTTGTTGGAGGTCAGTGGGAAGAATGTCCCTTACATTGGGGGTCAGTGGGAAGAATGTTCCTTACATTGGTGGTCAGTGGGAAGAATGTCCCTTACATTGGGGGTCAGTGGGAAGAATGTCCCTTACATTGGGGGTCAGTGGGAAGAATGTCCCTTACATTGGTGGTCAGTGGGAAGAATGTCCCTTACATTGGTGATCAGTGGGAAGAATGTCCCTTACATTGGGGATCAGTGGGAAGACTGTCCCTTACATTGGGGGTCAGTGGGAAGAATGTCCCTTACATTGGGGGTCAGTGGGAAGAATGTTCCTTACATTGGTGATCAGTGGGAAGAATGTCCCTTACATTGGTGGTCAGTGGGAAGAATGTTCCTTACATTGGTGATCAGTGGGAAGAATGTCCCTTACATTGGTGATCAGTGGGAAGAATGTTCCTTACATTGGTGATCAGTGGGAAGAATGTCCCTTACATTGGGGGTCAGTGGGAAGAATGTCCCTTACATTGGTGATCAGTGGGAAGAATGCCCCTTACATTGGTGATCAGTGGGAAGAATGTCCCTTACATTGGTGATCAGTGGGAAGAATGCCCCTTACATTGGTGATCAGTGGGAAGAATGTCCCTTACATTGGGGGTCAGTGGGAAGAATGTCCCTTACATTGGGGTCAGTGAGAAGAATGTCCCTTACATTGGAGGTCAGTGGGAAGAATGTCCCTTACATTGGTGATCAGTGGGAAGAATGTCCCTTACATTGGGGGTCAGTGGGAAGAATGTCCCTTACATTGGGGTCAGTGAGAAGAATGTCCCTTACATTGGTGGTCAGTGGGAAGAATGTTCCTTACATTGGTGATCAGTGGGAAGAATGCCCCTTACATTGGTGATCAGTGGGAAGAATGTCCCTTACATTGGTGATCAGTGGGAAGAATGTCCCTTACATTGGAGGTCAGTGGGAAGAATGTCCCTTACATTGGGGTCAGTGAGAAGAATGTCCCTTACATTGGAGGTCAGTGGGAAGAATGTCCCTTACATTGGGGGTCAGTGGGAAGAATGTCCCTTACATTGCTGATCAGTGGGAAGAATGTCCCTTACATTGGGGGTCAGTGGGAAGAATGTCCCTTACATTGCTGATCAGTGGGAAGAATGTCCCTTACATTGGGGGTCAGTGGGAAGAATGTCCCTTACATTGGTGGTCAGTGGGAAGAATGTCCCTTACATTGGTAGTCAGTGGGAAGAATGTCCCTTACATTGGAGGTCAGTGGGAAGAATGTCCCTTACATTGGGGGTCAGTGGGAAGAATGTCCCTTACATTGGTGGTCAGTGGGAAGAATGTCCCTTACATTGGGGGCCAGTGGGAAGAATGTCCCTTACATTGGAGGTCAGTGGGAAGAATGTCCCTTACATTGGGGGTCAGTGAGAAGATTGTCCCTTACATTGGGGGTCAGTGGGAAGAATGTCCCTTACATTGGTGGTCAGTGGGGAGAATGTCCCTTACATTGGGGGTCAGTGGGAAGAATGTCCCTTACATTGGGGGTCAGTGGGAAGAATGTCCCTTACATTGGTGATCAGTGGGAAGAATGCTCCCTTACATTGGTGGTCAGTGGGAAGAATGTCCCTTACATTGGTGGTCAGTGGGAAGAATGTCCCTTACATTGGTGGTCAGTGGGAAGAATGTCCCTTACATTGGGGTCAGTGGGAAGAATGTCCCTTACATTGGTGATCAGTGAGAAGAATGTCCCTTACATTGGTGATCAGTGGGAAGAATGTCCCTTACATTGGGGGTCAGTGGGAAGAATGTCCCTTACATTGGGGGACAGTGGGAAGAATGTTCCTTACATTGGTGGTCAGTGGGAAGAATGTCCCTTACATTGGGGGTCAGTGGGAAGAATGTCCCTTACATTGGTGGTCAGTGGGAAGAATGTCCCTTACATTGGTGATCAGTGGGAAGAATGTCCCTTACATTGGTGGTCAGTGGGAAGAATGTCCCTTACATTGGGGGTCAGTGGGAAGAATGTCCCTTACATTGGGGGCCAGTGGGAAGAATGTCCCTTACATTGGAGGTCAGTGGGAAGAATGTCCCTTACATTGGGGGTCAGTGGGAAGATTGTCCCTTACATTGGGGGTCAGTGGGAAGAATGTCCCTTACATTGGTGGTCAGTGGGGAGAATGTCCCTTACATTGGGGGTCAGTGGGAAGAATGTCCCTTACATTGGTGGTCAGTGGGAAGAATGTCCCTTACATTGGTGATCAGTGGGAAGAATGCTCCCTTACATTGGTGGCCAGTGGGAAGAATGTCCCTTACATTGGTGGTCAGTGGGAAGAATGTCCCTTACATTGGTGGTCAGTGGGAAAAATGTCCCTTACATTGGGGTCAGTGGGAAGAATGTCCCTTACATTGGTGATCAGTGAGAAGAATGTCCCTTACATTGGTGATCAGTGGGAAGAATGTCCCTTACATTGGGGGTCAGTGGGAAGAATGTCCCTTACATTGGGGGACAGTGGGAAGAATGTCCCTTACATTGGCGGTCAGTGGGAAGAATGTCCCTTACATTGGGGGTCAGTGGGAAGAATGTCCCTTACATTGGTGGTCAATGGGAAGAATGTCCCTTACATTGGTGATCAGTGGGAAGAATGTCCCTTACATTGGTGGTCAGTGGGAAGAATGTCCCTTACATTGGGGGTCAGTGGGAAGAATGTCCCTTACATTGGTGATCAGTGGGAAGAATGTCCCTTACATTGGGGGTCAGTGGGAAGAATGTCCCTTACATTGGTGGTCAGTGGGAAGAATGTCCCTTACATTGGGGGTCAGTGGGAAGAATTTGGGGAGTTTGGTGGTGGGATGGTTGGTGGGTTCAGGAGGAGGAAATGTGTGCTCCTGATTTTGGAGATGGGGTTTAGAGCCTCTGATGTTTTTGCCCAGTTGGCAGTTATGAATATGATTTATCATTTGTGAAACCTGAAGGTCTGGATCTTTTTTAGGTAGTGCAGGGGCCTTCAGCAGTGGAGAAGTTTAGTGCCAAAGGTGGTTTCAAGGCAGCCTTTGATAAAATCGGTGACAATCCTGGTCCATAACTAATCCACACTAGAGGCTGATTTGGTAGTGTGGCTACACCGATATGGCGAGGTCCTCACTCCACTGGGAAGAAAGGACCTTAGCCGGGACAAGATGAAAAGCTTTCTGGATTCTACTCCAGGATTGAGAAATGTTGCATTGCTTTTGATGAATTTGACAGAACCAGTTTCAGCGGATGAGGTAGTTCATGCTATAGACAAGCTGGCTACCAAAAAATCGCCTGGGCCAGATGGATTGACAGCTGAATTTTACAAGTGTTTTAAGTCCATTGTGGCTCCCTTTTTAGCGGAGGTTTTTAACAGCTGTCTAGAAGAGGGTTCGCTCCCTCCCTCCATGAGGCAATCCGCTGTGATTCTTCTGTCAAAAGGTAAAGACCCCTCAATGATTGAGAACTGGCGCCCCATCAGTCTTCTCAATGTTGATAGAAAGATCTTGGCAAAGATTCTTTTTTGGCGCTTGTCGTCAGTAGCAGGCGATTTGTTGTCCAGCCATCAGCACTGTAGAAGGTAGAAGAACCTTTTCAGCGGTTTTGGCTATCCGGGAGGCTTTGGAACGATGCAGGGCTGCTGGATGGAGAAAGTACTTGCTGGCATTGGATCAGGCAAAAGCTTTTGATCGAGTGAATCATGAATATCTGTGGTTGCTGCTTGGTAGATACGGCCTGCAGGGGAGGTTTATAGATTGGCTGAAGACATTATATAGAGGGGCTGAGAGCTTCCCACTTGTTAATGGTTGGGTTGGGCGGCCTTTTGAGGTCGGCTCTGGTGTGTGCCAGGGATGTCCTGCTATATACTTTGGCAATCGACCCCTTTGTAAAAAGGCTAGAGGGCGCATCATTGTGCGGGTGCCTCTGGACATTGCTGGTGCGCCGCCTTTGAAGGTCGTTGCCTATGCTGATGATGTGTCTGTTATTATCTCTGGGACTGAGGAGGCGCAGGAGGTGGTCTCTGTGATAGAGCAATACATGGAGGCTTCTGGCCATAAAGTCAACCATGAAAAGAGTGAAATTTTCTGGATGGATTAGGAGGGTGAAAGCTTCGAACTTCCGGATGCCTTCCTGGAGCCCCAGCAGGAAATTAAAGTGTTGGTGTCAAACACCGCCTGGCGGTACCTCTAACGATCCACAGGACAGGATTTCCCAGGGCGCGGGGTCTAAGCCCCAGTCTGCTTGTTCACCAGGGCCCCTGATGGTGGGGATGGACTTGGAGCAGACAGTGACCAGGTCGCGGCCCCTGAGTACACCCGCCTGTGGTAGAGGGATCCGTCAGAGGTATATACTGGTAGAGAGCCTGACGTGAAGAGGCGGATAGGCCTGAGCAGCGGTGACCAGATCCATACAGGATGGATGGATGGCAGGGTAGTGAAGCGTGGTCAGACAGGCCAGGTCGGTAACAGTGGGGACAGCACGGTACAAGGCAGCAAACAAAGAGTTGTCAGGTCACTCGCCCGGTTCAGTAACAGGAGTTCAGATCAATAGGGATATCCAGAAGAGTAGTCAAACGAGCCAGGGGTCAGAGCAGGAGATAGTCAGCAGAGGTCAGGATCAAGCAGGGTCGGCAACAAGTCAATCAGCAGGAACTCAAGAGCAGGAACAGGGTAATAAGACCATACGGCAACTAGTGTCTGTGCAGGGCTGGTTTAAATAGTGCGCCCTGCGCTGTCATTGGTGCCAGGCACGCGTCCGCGATCGTGAGTGCGTGGCCACCGCAGCCACCTAGGTCCTAGCGCCTGCCGATTAGAGCACATTGGCGTTCTGCGCATGCGCAGACCCATGCACTGCCGTGAATGTTGAGAGTTGGGCATCAAATTTGGCCCTGGTGACTATGGTCATCGAAACTGGAAAAGCAGGTTGGTAGATGCCAAAGTAGCAAGCTGGAAGAGATGGAGGCTTTCCTTGACGGAGAGGGCTGATTTGATCAAAACTTACCTGATACTGATCTTTTTATATGTCAGCTTCGTCTGTATCTTGCCCAGGGGTGCACTGACCATTTGGGAACTCGGGCACTGCCCGAGGGCACGGGGTCAGTAGGGGGCCCCATGAGATGCCCCTGGTACCTTTCATAGACTTTTTTAGGTGTTGTTTAAGTGTGGGCAAAGACACAGGGGCCCCATGATCCCCTATTGCCCGGGGGCCCCATGAGTTGTCAGTCCGCCCCTGATCTTGCCGGTATCTCTCTATGGAAGGGTCTACAGCCGTTTATTCCAACTATTATGGGGAAATAGGCTGAACCTGATCAACCGTAACTTACCTGTCCAGGCGGGAGGGTAACCTAGGAATGGTCAACCCCATTGTTTTCTTTTCTTTGCTCTTTTTAAAGTACAATCTTGGTAATATGTTAGCAGAGACCCCGCCGGGATGGGTGGGTATTTTTCAGTCTTGGTTTAGGCCTTTTCTGCGTTGCTGGGAAGATGGCGGCCCAGTGAGAAGTCTGAGAGTCCGACATGGCAAGCTCCCGGGTTATGTTGCCCCGTGTCTGAAAATACTTCGACAGTGGCAGGTGACAGTGGAGGATATCAGGTCCCTTCCCAGGAATCTTCTGGGGGAGAGGATTTTGGCTTCTGCTTTCAGTGTGTCACTGGCCTTAAAGGATTGCCCAGGCTCCGTAATGAGGGAGGGATTGCGTTTAATTAACTTGGAGAGAATCCCTTTGAAGTTTAGGGATCAAGCCTGGCTCGCTTTCCATGGAAGGCTCTATGTGAGAGGGAACCTGAAGCACTGTCCTGTGGATGATCGGGATTGTCCTAGAGCAGAGTGTGTTGGTAAATTGGAGTCTATGAACCACTTTCTGCTCCTGTGTCCCTTTAACATAGAGGTGTATAAAAGGGTGGGGAGGGCTCTGGGCATCCCCTTTCTCTATCGCATGAGTTATGCAGAGTGGGTGTACGGGGCCATTCCCAGCTCGCTGGGACTTTGATTTGGAGAGTTATTCGTTACTTCACATGGAACGCACGGTGTCAGATTACCCTGCGGAAGAGTCCTCCCTGTAGAGGTGGTGGTGCACGATATTCTGGGTGAGGTTGGGAAGATTCGGGGTCTTGAGAAGGGCAGGGAGCCTCGGGCGGTCTGCATAAGGGCGTGGAGGAATATCAGACCTGCCTTTGGTGAACTGTCCATCTCTGGGGGAGGGGCTCTTTTCATTGCTGGTCTTTTCACTCCCTTAGTTTTTGTTGGTTAAGATCTTCTTTTAGAAGAAGGGCTGCATGCATAATGAGGGTGGGGCTGCATGCATAATGGAGGCGGGGCTGCATGCATAATGAGGGCGGGGCTGCATGCATAATGGAGGGGCTGCATGCATAATGGAGGCGGGGCTGCATGCATAATGAGGGCGGGGCTGCATGCATAATGGAGGGGCTGCATGCATAATGGAGGCGGGGCTGCATGCATAATGAGGGTGGGGCTGCATGCATAATGGGGGCGGGGTGGTTTCTTCACCCCTCAGGTTTGATGTCTGGTGTAGTGATGTAGAGTGGTAGTAAGATTTATTCCCCCCCAGTGATGGATGACGTTCATTTCTGAGACGTTTGCTTTTGTCTGACAGCAGATTTTGCTATATTTATTTTCGTTTTTGTGTAAATATGTATATAATTATTTATTTTTGTATATTCTGTATATTATTTTATGTTTATTGATGGCAAGACTTTTAATAAAGAAAAATTGGGGAAGAATGTCCCTTACATTGGGGGTCAGTGGGAAGAATGTCCCTTACATTGGTGGTCAGTGGGAAGAATGTCCCTTACATTGGGGGTCAGTGGGAAGAATGCCCCTTACATTGGGAATCAGTGGGAAGAATGCCCCTTACATTGGGGGTCAGTGGGAAGAACACCCCTTACATTGGTGATCAGTGGGAAGAATGTCCCTTACATTGGGGGTCAGTGGGAAGAATGTACCTTACATTGGGGGTCAGTGGGAAGAATGTCCCTAGAGATGAGCGAATCGAAGTAGGCGAAGTGGAATTCGAGTCGAATATTGGAAAATTTTCCATCGAAATTTTTCCTAAAATGGCGGCGGACATGTGCGGCGACGGAGCGGGGATGTCTGGGAAGGCGCGCAGACAAGGCGCGCTGACCCATAATGCATTCCTTAATGACATGTGATCGCATTAGCCAATCAGCAGCCAGCCAGCCAGCACTGTGTAATGGTCGAGCTATAAATAGCGGCCATTTTAGAATTCTTCATTTGCCGCCAGTCATTCAAGAGAGGCAGACCGCTCTGTATTAGGGACAGAGTTAGGGCCACAGAAACGTTACTTGGGGACAGAGAAACGTTACTTAGGGACACAGAATTGTTAATGAGGGCCACAGAATCGTTACTTAGGGCCAAAGAAACGCTAGTTAGGGCCACAGAATTGTTACTCAGGGACAGACAGAATTGTTACTGAGTGCCAGAGAATTGTTACTTAGGGCCACAGAAACGTTAGTTAGGGCCACAGAATTGTTACTCAGGGACAGACACAGAATTGTTACTGAGGGCCACAGAATTGTTACTTAGGGCCACAGAAACGTTATTAGGGCCACAGAATTGTTACTCAGGGACAGACACAGAATTGTTACTGAGGGCCACAGAACTGTTACTTAGGGCCACAGAAACGTTAGTTAGGGCCACAGAATTGTTACTGAGGGCCACAGAATTGTTACTGAGGGCCACAGAACCGTTACTTAGGGCCACAGAATTGTTACTCAGGGACACAGAATTGTTACTGAGGGCCACAGAACCGTTACTTAGGGCCACAGAATTGTTACTCAGGGACACAGAATTGTTACTGAGGGCCACAGAACCGTTACTTAGGGCCACAGAATTGTTACTCAGGGACACAGAATTGTTACTTAGGGACACAGAAACGTTACTCAGGGACACAGAATTGTTACTGAGGGCCACAGAACTGTTACTTAGGGCCACAGAAACGTTAGTTAGGGACACAGAATTGTTACTCAGGGACAGACACAGAATTGTTACTGAGGGCCACAGAATTGTTACTTAGGGCCACAGAAACGTTACTCAGGGACACAGAATTGTTACTGAGGGCCACAGAACCGTTACTTAGGGCCACAGAATTGTTACTCAGGGACAGACACAGAATTGTTACTCAGGGACACAGAATTGTTACTGAGGGCCACAGAACCGTTACTTAGGGCCAAAGAATTGTTACTCAGGGACAGACACAGAATTGTTACTGAGGGACACAGAATTGTTACTGAGGGCCACAGAACCGTTACTTAGGGCCACAGAAAAGTTACTCAGGGACACAGAATTGTTACTGAGGGCCACAGAACCGTTACTTAGGGCCACAGAATTGTTACTCAGGGACAGACACATAATTGTTACTCAGGGACACAGAATTGTTACTGAGGGCCACAGAACCGTTACTTAGGGCCACAGAATTGTTACTCAGGGACACAGAACTGTTACTGAGGGACACAGAACCGTTACTTAGGGCCACAGAATTGTTACTCAGGGACAGACACTGAATTGTTACTCAGGGACACAGAATTGTTACTTAGTGCCACAGAACCGTTACTTAGGGCCACAGAAACGTTACTCAGGGACAGACACAGAATTCTTACTCAGGGACAGACACAGAATTGTTACTCAGGGACACAGAATTGTTACTGAGGGACACAGAATTGTTACTGAGGGACACAGAATTGTTACTCAGGGACACAGAATTGTTACTGAGGGACACAGAATTGTTACTCAGGGACAGACACAGAATTGTTACTCAGGGACAGACACAGAATTGTTACTCAGGGACAGACAGAATTGTTACTGAGGGCCACAGAAATGTTACTTAGGGCCACAGAAACGTTACTCAGGGACACAGAATTGTTACTCAGGGACAGACACAGAATTGTTACTCAGGGACAGACACAGAATTGTTACTGAGGGACACAGAATTGTTACTGAGGGCCACAGAACCGTTACTTAGGGCCACAGAAACGTTACTCAGGGACAGACACAGAATTGTTACTCAGGGACAGACACAGAATTGTTACTGAGGGCCACAGAACTGTTACTTAGGGCCACAGAACTGTTACTTAGGGCCACAGAAACGTTACTCAGGGACACAGAATTGTTACTGAGGGACACAGAAATGTTACTGAGGGACACAGAATTGTTACTCAGGGACAGACACAGAATTGTTACTGAGGGCCACAGAACTGTTACTTAGGGCCACAGAACTGTTACTTAGGGCCACAGAAACGTTACTCAGGGACACAGAATCGTTTAATTAAAGAGTATGTCAGACAACATGCAGAGGAGTGGCAGAGGAGGCAATGTTTTAGGAGCGAGCAGACGTGGCAGCAGAGGAAGGGGTCGAGGCAGCACTATTCGCAGCCAGAGGCTAGTGCTCCCGGTGTCATCCAGTACAGTGAGGAAGAGCTAACAGAGGGCGGTCAGGAACGGGGGGAGACATCCGCCTCTTCAGCAGCCAGGCGAAGAAGTAGTGGCGAGGAGAGTGGCTCGGTAGCCGGTGTAGAGACAGGTCTGTCTCCTGACCCACACGCAGCCGAGGGGGCTAGTAGTGAGGCGGAGACCCTAATTGATGATGATGAGGCTGATCGCACTTGGCAGCCTCGTCGTCATCAGGCTATTGCTTCCGCATCATCAGGAGAAGAGGGTGGCAGCTTGGCAGCGAGCAAAACAGTCGGTGGGTTGTCTCCATCGCCACACTCTGCCATGTGCCACTTTCAGATCTCCTCACACACTGCTGGTGTGTTGAATTTTTTGACATAGGGTGCTGGCAGATTACGGGCCTCCCATAGCTGCTGCCAGGCCCCTAATCTGCCATGGGCCCCTATATACCGCCTCCTCATGCTGCTGCCAAGTCCAGAGTCTGTCATGGGTCCCTGTATGGCCTCCCATTGCTGCTGTCTCCATCGCCACACTCTGCCATGTGCCACTTTCAGGTCTCCTCACACTGCTGGTGTGTTGAATTTTTTGACATAGGGTGCTGGCAGATTACGGGCCTCCTATAGCTGTTGCCAGGCCCCTAATCTGCCATAGGCCCCTATATACCGCCTCCTCATGCTGCTGCCAAGTCCAGAGTCTCTCATGGGTCCCTGTACGGCCTCCCATTGCTGCTGTCTCCATCGCCACACTCTGCCATGTGCCACTTTCAGGTCTCCTCACACACTGCTGTTGTGTTCAATTTTTTGACATAGGGTGCTGGCAGATTACGGGCCTCCCATAGCTGCTGCCAGGCCCCTAATCTGCCATGGGCCCCTATATACCGCCTCCTCATGCTGCTGCCAAGTCCAGAGTCTGTCATGGGTCCCTGTACGGCCTCCCATTGCTGCTGTCTCCATCGCCACACTCTGCCATGTGCCACTTTCAGGTCTCCTCACACTGCTGGTGTGTTCCATTTTTTGTCATAGGGTGCTGGCAGATTACGGGCCTCCCATTGCTGCTCCCAGGCCCGTAATCTGCCATGGGCCCCTGTACCGCCTCTTCATGCTGCTGCCAGGTCCAGAGTGTGTCATGGGTCCCTGTACGGCCTCCCATTGCTGCTGCCAGGAGGCAGCAGGGTCGCAGCAGTGTCAGTGGAGGCAAACGGCCACGGAGTAGAGCACCAGCTCCACTGCAGCCTACCACCACGGCCAGTAGTGGTGCCGGTGTGCACGGAGGAAGTAGCAGTCAGCCAGTGAGGAGTAGCGGGGGCAAAGTTTCCTACTCGGCGGTGTGGCAATTTTTCGTCAAGCCGCCCGAGGAAGTAAACGTAGCCGTATGTCGACTATGTGGCCAGAAAGTCAAGCGTGGCCAGGGGGCCCATGTTGGGACTACAGCGTTGCGTCAGCATATGCAGCGTCGCCATTCGGTGGCCTGGGAAAACCGTGATAAAGATACGGCGGTTCTGCCTGGCCCAGCCCAGGGTTCCATTTTGTCATAGGGTGCTGGCAGATTACGGGCCTCCCATTGCTGCTGCCAGGCCTTAATCTGCCATGGGCCCCTGTACCGCCTCCTCATGCTGCTGCCAGGTCCAGAGTCTCTCATGGGTCCCTGTACCGCCTCCCATTGCTGCTGTCTCCATCGCCACACTCTGCCATGTGCCACTTTCAGGTCTCCTCACACTGCTGGTTTCCATTTTGTCATAGGGTGCTGTATGGCCTCCCATTGCTGCTGCCTCCACCGCCACACTGTGGCTCCAAACACTGGTTTTGGCCCCGTGACTGCCCAAATGAGTGAAGTGTGCGGTGATTCTAAGATCGACGGCACTCATCTGCATGTCATACTGACTGACAGTATTATTTCTCTTCCCCAGCAGACTCCAAGGGCATTTAAATTAAAGGTACAGTGTTCTGCACTAATATAAAGGCTCTCTGAAGCCTAGAAACACCCTTTTTTAAGTTAAATTCACAGCGAATATATTCGACTCGAATCGAATATTGTCCACGAATTCGCCGAATCAGTCGAATCGAATTTTTGAATACTTCGCTCATCTCTAAATGTCCCTTACATTGGTGATCAGTGGGAAGAATGTCCCTTACATTGGTGATCAGAGGGAAGAATGTCCCTTACATTGGGGGTCAGTGGGAAGAATGTCCCTTACATTGGGGGTCAGTGGGAAGAATGTCCCTTACATTGGAGGTCAGTGGGAAGAATGTCCCTTACATTGGTGGTCAGTGGGAAGAATGTCCCTTACATTGGGGGTCAGTGGGAAGAATGTCCCTTACATTGGGGGTCAGTGGGAAGAATGTCCCTTACATTGGGGCACAGTGGGAAGAATGTCCCTTACATTGGGGGTCAGTGGGAAGAATGTCCCTTACATTGGGGGTCAGTGGGAAGAATGTTCCTTACATTGGTGATCAGTGGGAAGAATGTCCCTTACATTGGGGGTCAGTGGGAAGAATGTTCCTTACATTGGTGATCAGTGGGAAGAATGCCCCTTACATTGGTGATCAGTGGGAAGAATGTCCCTTACATTGGGGGTCAGTGGGAAGAATGTCCCTTACATTGGGGGTCAGTGGGAAGAATGTCCCTTACATTGGTGATCAGTGGGAAGAATGTCCCTTACATTGGGGGTCAGTGGGAAGAATGTCCCTTACATTGGAGGTCAGTGGGAAGAATGTCCCTTACATTGGTGGTCAGTGGGAAGAATGTCCCTTACATTGGGGGTCAGTGGGAAGAATGTCCCTTACATTGGTGGTCAGTGGGAAGAATGTCCCTTACATTGGGGGTCAGTGGGAAGAATGTCCCTTACATTAGGGATCAGTGAGAAGAATGTCCCTTACATTGGGGATCAGTGAGAAGAATGTCCCTTACATTGGAGGTCAGTTGGAAGAATGTCCCTTACATTGGGGGTCAGTGGGAAGGATTTCCCTTACATTGGGGGTCAGTGGGAAGAATGTCCCTTACATTGGGGGTCAGTGGGAAGAATGTCCCTTACATTGGGGGTCAGTGGGGAGAATGTCCCTTACATTGGGGGTCAGTGGGAAGAATGTCCCTTACATTGGTGATCAGTGGGAAGAATGTCCCTTACATTGGTGGTCAGTGGGAAGAATGTCCCTTACATTGGGGGTCAGTGGGAAGAATGTCCCTTACATTGGTGGTCAATGAGAAGAATGTCCCTTACATTGGGGGTCAGTGGGAAGAATTGTTCATTGCTCATAGAACCCCTAGACCCCCTGGAGGAATTCTAGGATTTTACGGAACCCTGGTTGAAAAAAGGTTGTTCTAGAACGTGACCCTGGACAGCTCGGTTCCGTTCCTTATGTCCTGGCTGGGAACTGAAAACATTTGTCAGAAATCAGATCTCCCCCCCTAAATCTCCCTGTGCCCCTGATGTTCCGGTGTACCGCGGTCAGTCCCCACCCCCCCCCCCACCCCCAAGTTCCAGCAGCCTACAAGTAAGACCCGGATCTCCAGTCCATACATCAGCCCCACGTTATAAATCTTCTCCCGTTTCACGGTTTCCCGTGTACATATCGATCCCCCATCCCGTGTTGGTGATATGTTCATATATCATCTCAGGCCGTGACACGGAGCGGATTCTTCCAGAAAGGCAGGAATGAGCCGGTGGCAGATTTCCATCCCGGAGCCCCATCCATGGGAGGTTGTTTTTCGTGTCGTTCGTATTCTGAAATGAATTCTACTGAATAGCCGGCATAATGTGCGAACATTAGAACGATTTTCCCAAATCCCTCCTGGGAACACTGCGCCCCCCCCGTGCTGCATTATGTATTTATCTGTAATCTCCCCCTAATGAGCTCCTGACATCCGGAGAATGGACCAGAAAAAGAGAAGTAAAAGCCCTCTTCTGTCCTTGAGCCGCGGCGAGGCATTGCGCCACGTGAGAGGACGCCTCCGAAACGTTTCCGTGGACAAGTCGCTGTGAATACGTTCGTGGCTTGTTACAATATACAGCAAATGGGTGGACTGACCATTCGGGAACTCAGGCACTGCCCGAGGGCCCGGGGTCAGTAGGGGGCCCCATGAGATGCCCCTGATACCTTTCATAGGCTTTTTTTGGTGTGGTTTGAGTGTGGGCAAGGACACAGGGGCCCCTTGATCCTCTATTGCCCAGGGGCCCCATGAGTTGTCAGCCCGCCCCTGACAGCAACAGTATCATTTATCAGAAGCACGCCATCTTTTATCATTAACCCCTTCCCGCCTAACCCCCAACATCCCCTAAGAGGTGGGAGGGACTCCCTGATTGCATGACCACTATGATTGGCTATTACAATGGTAACATGATCAGGAGCCCATCCCCCCAGGTGCCAATTATAAACAGAGACTGAGAGCTGTCTATGACAGCTCAGTCGCTGTGTGCAGAAACTTTGGTTGCCCAATGTCACCTGTGGGGGGCATGTAGACATTAAAGCCCGCCTTCTTTACCTCCACACATATGCGTTACGTAGGTGGCATGAGGTTCCCAAAGATGTCCCTGGCTTCCAGGTCTCCAGTCCAGTGACTGTGCCTAGGCTGAGATGATGTCATAGGTCTGCTGCAGGCAGGGGGAAGCATTTCCTCAGTCTCCCCTCCCCCAGTGATCAGACTGTACATTGTAACTTTGTAGAAAAAAGAGTTGTAGTAGAAGGAGGAGGCATTTCCTCAGTCTCCCCTCCCCCAGTGATCAGGCTGTACATTGTAACTTTGTAGAACGAAAAGGAAGCATTTCCTCAGTCTCCCCTCCCCCAGTGATCAGACTGTACATTGTAACTTTGTAGAAGGAGGAGGAGTCATTTCCTCAGTCTCCTCCCCCAGAGGTCAGACTGTACATTGTAACTTTGTATCAGGCAGGAGGAAGCATTTCCTCAGTCCCCCCCTCCCCCAGTGATCAGACTGTACACTGTAACTTTGTAGAAGGAGGAGGAGGCATTTCCTCAGTCTCCCCTCCCCCACTGATCAGACTGTACATTGTAACTTTGTAGAAGGAGGAGGAGGCATTTCCTCAGTCTCCTCCCCCAGTGATCAGACTGTACATTGTAACTTTGTAGAAGGAGGAGGATACATTTCCTCAGTCTCCTCCCCCAGTGATCAGACTGTACATTGTAACTTTGTATCAGGCAGGAGGAAGCATTTCCTCAGTCTCCCCTCCCCCAGTGATCAGACTGTACATTGTTCCTTTGTTGAAGGAGGAGGAGGCATTTCCTCAGTCCCCTCCCCCAGTGATCAGACTGTACATTGTAACTTTGTTCTACGGTTGTTTCACACAGGCTTCATCTTGTATAAGAGCAGTGTAAGCAGCAAGATTTGATGACATTTTCAGGGCTTTCAGCAAGCTTTGTTGTGTTCAGCTCCAGTTTGTAATTGTTGAACACAGATCCGGATAGGAGTGCTGATTGCCACTTTAAACACGCTGCTAGCAGGCTTCAGCAGGCTTTCATCAAGCTTCGAGAAGTAATGAATCCTGCCAGCAGCGTGTTTAAAGTGGCAATCAGCATTCCTATTTGGATCTGTGTTCAATATTTAAAAACTGGAGCTGAATATCCTGACCGCCCTATAGGAGAAATACTGCTACAAGGCAGCAGGGGTGCACAAAATCTACCAGCACTGCCATTTGCAGCTGCGGCTGTCAATCACCGTGTCCCAGCCGGTGATTACCGAGCATCTCCAATGGGGAGGAGGCCTAGTTTGTTTACTAACAGTCCTCCTCCCTGGCAGCTCCGGCACACTGCACAGCACAGCCATCCACAGCAGTGTGATTACAGTGAAGCACACAGACCCCGCCCCTAGTAAAATACTCCCAGCACACAGTTAACCCTTTGATCAGCCCCTCACATTAACCCCTTCCTGCCCAGTGTCATTAGTACAGTGTCAGGGCTTTATATTAGCACTGATCACTGTATTGGTGTCATTGGGGATGTCAGTGACACCAAGTCAGTCCCCCCCCCCTCCCCCCAGTGTCAGAATGCCCGCCGCAGTCCCGCTATACAGTACAGCCTGAGCTCGGTTTACATTTTCTGAGCTCTGCAGGTCCTCCTAGCTCGGTATGTTGAATGCTTCTGTCTGCTTCTGCTGAGGAGGTGTGTAGCAGGGTGATAGACATGTAGTTCTCATTTTTAACCACTAGATGCCCCCACCTGTCTTTAGTTCTCTCATTGGAATTGTTTTGCCAGGGAAGTGCTTCCTTTTGTTCTGTCAAAGGGGGAGCCGAGCATGGCAGCAGTGTGTCCTCAGTCATGGCCGCTGGATGCCACCTTGGGGGAGCCTGCGTCTGATTGGACTATGGAATATGGGACTGTGGACTATGGAATATGGGATATGTGACTGTGGACTATGGAATATGGGACTGTGAGACTATGGAATATGGGACTGTGGACTATGGAATATGGGACTGTGAGACTATGGAATATGGGGCTGTGTACTATGGAATATGGGACTGTGGACTATGGAATATGGGACTGTGGACTATGGAATATGGGACTGTGGACTATGGAATATGGGACTGTGAGACTATGGAATATGGGGCTGTGTACTATGGAATATGGGACTGTGGACTATGGAATATGGGATATGGGACTGTGGACTATGGAATATGGGACTGTGAGACTATGGAATATGGGACTGTGGACTATGGAATATGGGACTATGGAATATGGGACTGTGGACTGTGGACTATGGAATATGGGACTGTGGACTATGGAATATGGGACTGTGAGACTATGGAATATGGGACTGTGGACTATGGAATATGGGACTGTGTACTATGGAATATGGGACTGTGGACTATGGAATATGGGGCTGTGTACTATGGAATATGGGACTGTGTACTATGGAATATGGGACTGTGGACTATGGAATATGGGACTGTGGACTATGGAATATGGGACTGTGGACTATGGAATATGGGACTGTGGACTGTGGACTATGGAATATGGGACTGTGGACTATGGAATATGGGACTGTGAGACTATGGAATATGGGACTGTGGACTATGGAATATGGGACTGTGGACTATGGAATATGGGACTGTGGACTATGGAATATGGGGCTGTGTACTATGGAATATGGGACTGTGGACTATGGAATATGGGACTGTGGACTGTGGACTATGGAATATGGGACTGTGGACTATGGAATATGGGACTGTGAGACTATGGAATATGGGACTGTGGACTATGGAATATGGGACTGTGCACTATGGAATATGGGACTGTGGACTATGGAATATGGGACTGTGAGACTATGGAATATGGGACTGTGGACTATGGAATATGGGACTGTGGACTATGGAATATGGGATTGTGGACTATGAAATATGGGACTGTGGACTATGGAATATGGGACTGTGAACTATGGAATATAGGACTGTGTACTATGGAATATGGGACTGTGTACTATGGAATATAGGACTGTGTACTATGGAATATGGGACTGTGTACTATGGAATATGGGACTGTGGACTATGGAATATGGGACTGTGGACTATGGAATATGGGACTGTGGACTATGGAATATGGGACTGTGAGACTATGGAATATGGGACTGTGGACTAGGGAATATGGGACTGTGGACTATGGAATTTGGGACTGTGGACTGTGGAATATGGGACTGTGGACTGTGGAATATGGGATTGTGGACTATGAAATATGGGACTGTGGACTATGGAATATGGGACTGTGGACTATGGAATATGGGACTGTGGACTATGGAATATGGGACTGTGAACTATGGAATATGGGATTGTGGACTATGGAATATGGGACTGTGGACTATGGAATATGGGACTGTGGACTATGGAATATGGGGCTGTGGACTATGGAATATGGGACTGTGGATTAGGAATATGGGACTGTGGACTATGGAATATGGGACTGTGAGACTATGGAATATGGGACTGTGGACTAGGGAATATGGGACTGTGGACTGTGGAATATGGGACTGTGTACTATGGAATATGGGACTGTGGACTAGGGAATATGGGACTGTGGACTGTGGAATATGGGACTGTGAGACTATGGAATATGGGACTGTGGACTAGGGAATATGGGACTGTGGACTATGGAATATGGGACTGTGAACTATGGAATATGGGACTATGGGATATGGGATTGTGGACTATGGAATATGGGATTGTGGACTATGGAATATGGGACTGTGGACTATGGAATATGGGACTGTGGACTATGGAATATGGGACTGTGGACTATGGAATTTGGGACTGTGGACTGTGGAATATGGGACTGTGGACTGTGGAATATGGGACTGTGAGACTATGGAATATGGGACTGTGGACTATGGAATATGGGACTGTGCACTATGGAATATGGGACTGTGGACTATGGAATATGGGACTGTGGACTATGGAATATGGGACTGTGAGACTATGGAATATGGGACTGTGGACTATGGAATATGGGACTGTGGACTATGGAATATGGGACTGTGTACTATGGAATATGGGGCTGTGGACTATGGAATATGGGACTGTGGACTATGGAATATGGGACTGTGGACTATGGAATATGGGACTGTGGACTATGGAATATGGGACTGTGAGACTATGGAATATGGGACTGTGGACTAGGGAATATGGGACTGTGGACTATGGAATTTGGGACTGTGGACTGTGGAATATGGGACTGTGGACTGTGGAATATGGGATTGTGGACTATGAAATATGGGACTGTGGACTATGGAATATGGGACTGTGGACTATGGAATATGGGACTGTGGACTATGGAATATGGGACTGTGAACTATGGAATATGGGATTGTGGAATATGGGATATGGGACTGTGGACTATGGAATATGGGACTGTGGACTATGGAATATGGGACTGTGTACTATGGAATATGGGACTGTGTACTATGGAATATGGGGCTGTGGACTATGGAATATGGGACTGTGGACTATGGAATATGGGACTGTGGACTATGGAATATGGGACTGTGAGACTATGGAATATGGGACTGTGGACTAGGGAATATGGGACTGTGGACTATGGAATTTGGGACTGTGGACTGTGGAATATGGGACTGTGGACTATGGAATATCGGACTGTGGACTATGGAATATGGGATATGGGACTGTGGACTATGGAATATGGGACTGTGAACTATGGAATATGGGACTATGGGATATGGGACTGTGGACTATGGAATATGGGATTGTGGACTATGGAATATGGGATTGTGGACTATGGAATATGGGATTGTGGACTATGGAATATGGGACTGTGGACTATGGAATATGGGACTGTGGACTATGGAATATGGGACTGTGGACTATGGAATTTGGGACTGTGAGACTATGGAATATGGGACTGTGGACTAGGGAATATGGGACTGTGGACTATGGAATTTGGGACTGTGGACTGTGGAATATGGGACTGTGGACTGTGGAATATGGGATTGTGGACTATGAAATATGGGACTGTGGACTATGGAATATGGGACTATGGAATATGGGATATGGGACTGTGGACTATGGAATATGGGACTGTGGACTATGGAATATGGGACTGTGTACTATGGAATATGGGACTGTGGACTATGGAATATGGGACTGTGGACTAGGGAATATGGGACTGTGGACTATGGAATTTGGGACTGTGGACTATGGAATATGGGACTGTGGACTATGGAATATGGGACTATGGAATATGGAATATGGGACTGTGGACTATGGAATATGGGACTGTGGACTATGGAATATGGGACTGTGAGACTATGGAATATGGGACTGTGGACTATGGAATATGGGACTGTGTACTATGGAATATGGGATTGTGGACTATGGAATATGGGATTGTGGACTATGGAATATGGGACTGTGGACTATGGAATATGGGACTGTGGACTATGGAATTTGGGACTGTGGACTGTGGAATATGGGACTGTGGACTGTGGAATATGGGACTGTGAGACTATGGAATATGGGACTGTGGACTATGGAATATGGGACTGTGGACTATGGAATATGGGATTGTGGACTATGAAATATGGGACTGTGGACTATGGAATATGGGACTGTGGACTATGGAATATGGGACTGTGGACTATGGAATATGGGATATGGGACTGTGGACTATGGAATATGGGACTGTGAACTATGGAATATGGGACTGTGGACTATGGAATATGGGATTGTGGACTATGGAATATGGGACTGTGGACTATGGAATATGGGACTGTGGACTATGGAATATGGGACTGTGGACTATGGAATATGGGATTGTGGACTATGGAATATGGGATATGGGACTGTGGACTATGGAATATGGGACTGTGGACTATGGAATATGGGACTGTGGACTATGGAATATGGGACTGTGAGACTATGGAATATGGGATTGTGGACTATGAAATATGGGACTGTGGACTATGGAATATGGGATTGTGGACTATGGAATATGGGACTGTGGACTATGGAATATGGGACTGTGGACTATGGAATATGGGACTGTGGACTATGGAATATGGGATTGTGGACTATGAAATATGGGACTGTGGACTATGGAATATGGGACTGTGGACTATGGAATATGGGACTGTGGACTATGGAATATGGGATTGTGGACTATGGAATATGGGATTGTGGACTATGGAATATGGGACTGTGGACTATGGAATATGGGACTGTGAGACTATGGAATATGGGATTGTGGACTATGAAATATGGGACTGTGGACTATGGAATATGGGACTGTGGACTATGGAATATGGAATATGGGACTGTTGACTATGGAATATGGGATTGTGGACTATGGAATATGGGACTGTGGACTATGGAATATGGGACTGTGGACTATGGAATATGGGACTGTGGACTATGGAATATGGGATTGTGGACTATGGAATATGGGACTGTGGACTATGGAATATGGGATATGGGACTGTGGACTATGGAATATGGGACTGTGGACTATGGAATATGGGACTGTGGACTATGGAATATGGAATGTGGACTATGGAATATGGAATGTGGACTATGGAATATGGGACTGTGGAATATGGGACTGTGGGACTATGGAATGTGGGACTATTGCACTATGGGACCATGGGACTATTGCACTATATAAATTTGGGACTGTGGGACTCTAGACTAATGGATAATGGTGGAATAGCGGTCCCTGAAGCAGAGGATGTGTATGGATTATTATTGGGGAGTAAGGATAGTGTCCCTGTAATTCCCTCCAGGACATTGGGACGAACCTCCCTGATGAGGTCACTGACCTCGCTGTGTAAATGGGTCGATGAAGAACCCGCGGACCAATACCGGGTCTTCAGCCTCCATCCAAAACTAAACACAATTGGGTGGATTTGGTCTTTAGGATCAGATTGTGTGATGTCAGCAGTAACAATGTAACGTTGTCAGTTCCCAATGACAAGAGGTGTCCCCGGTGTACAGATATCTCACACCTTCTCTCTCTGTGTCACCCGCAGGAAATCTCCCCCCCGGATTTTACTGCATGTTTGAAGACGGCAGCTGCGGGTGGACGTTGGACCCCCACACGTCACTATGGCGGATCGGGAATCTGGAGGACTCGGAAGGTAATGAGGATGAGATCTTCGGACAGGTCGTCCTATTCGGGTCGATGTTTTTATACCTTATTTAAACAAAATCTTTATTTTCCCCTCCCAGCAGCCCTTTAACCCTCTCGTGGCCAGAGCCGATTTAGGTCTATAGATTGCACCCCCCCTCCCCCAACAAACAGGATCTATTTTCTGGAAGCAGATGCCCCGGACAATAAACTAGTGGGAGCTACAATTTTTTTTATGTCACACGATATTACCATAAAAGGTAAAATTTCAGGAAAAGTACACTAAAGATAATTTTAGGGCGCACAAGCGCAAAACATTACCCGATTTCAGTCCAATATAAAAGACGAAGTTGCACCGAGTAGATAGATACCAAACATGCCTGACCTTAGATTTGTGTGTGCCCCGGAAATGGCAACAAACTTCAGTATCCTATCATGTCCTTAGGTGACACTATAACCCCCCCTATTGGTGGTCCTATTGGTGGTCCTATTGGTGGTCCATGTAGTATCACGGAAGAGGCCTGCTGCTGGAAATATTCCCCTCCCCCAGCCGTCTGTGCGGCCATGTGTCATGTGTGTCACAACTGATATCTTCATGTGTTGGCGCTGGAGGCATGTGATTGTGTTCCTACATGTGTGTATGTGGGGGGCCGATGGGATGATATCTTAATGACGGGTTCATGTTAATGAGACTCTCTTCTTTTTCTCTCTCTTCTCTCCTTTCCCCTTTTTTATTTCCTCTCTTCTCTTTCCTCATCTATTTCTCTCTCTGTCTTCTCTCTTCATCTCTCTTCTCTCTCCTCTTTTCTCCTCTTCTGTCCCTTTCTCTTCTCTCCTCATCTATGTTCTTTTCTCTCCTATCTCTTTTTCTCTCTCCTCTCTCTGATCTCCCCTCCCCCATCTCTCTCCTCTCTCTTTTCTCTCCTTCTGTATTCTCTCTTCTTCTCTCTTCTCTCCTCCTGTCTCCTTTTCTCTTCTATCCCCTTCTCTTCTGTTCTCTTCGCTTTGCTTCTCTTCTCTTTCCTCTTCTATCGCCTATCTTCTTTTCTGTCTTCTTTCTCCCATCTCACCTCTCTCCTCTCCCTTCCTTCCTCTTCTCTCCTCTTCTCTCCTCTTCTCGCTTCTTTCCTCTTCTCTCTTCTTTCCTCTTCTCTCCTCTTCTCTCTTCTTTCCTCTTCTCTCTTCTTTCCTCTTCTCTCTCATTTCCTCTTCTCTCCTCTTATCTCTTCTTTCCTCTTCTCTCTCCTTCCCTCTTCTCTCCTCTTCTCTCTTATTTCCTCTTCTCTCTTCTCTCCTTTTATCTGACCTCTTTTCCCTTTCCCTTTTCTCCCCTTCTTTCTTCTCTCTTCTCTCCTTCTTTCTCCTTTTCCCTTCTCTCTCCTTTCCTCCCCTCTCTTCTTCTCTCCTTTTACCTAACTTCTTTTCCCATGCTCTCTTTTGTTCTTCTCTCTTCTAACCTCCTGTCTCCTTTTCCCTTCTCGCTTCCCTTCTCTTCTCTTCTCTCCTCTTCTCCCCAATCTTCTCTCACTTTCTCTTCTCTCCTCTTTTCGCTTCTCTCTTCTCTTTTTTCTTCCATCCTCTTCTTTTCTTTATTCTCTCCTCTTCTCTCTTCTCTTCCTTTCCCTCCTCTTCTCTCCTTTTTCTCTTGTTTATTCTCTTTTCTCTTCTCTCCTCTTCTCTCCTCTCCTCACTCCTCTCTTCTCTTCCCTTCCCTCCTCTTCTCTCCTTTTTCTCTTGTTTATTCTCTTTTCTCTTCTCTGCTCTTTTTTCCTTTTCTCTTCCCTCTTCTCTTCTTTTCTCTCCTCTTCTCTCTTCTCTTCTTTTTTCTCCTCTCCTCTCCTCTCCTCTCACTGTGTCATGTAGATTCTGTGCTGATCCTGAACACCAGAGACTCGCCGTTATGGCAGAGCTCAGTAATGACCAACGTGCTCTATCCATCCCCCCTGAAGAACGCCACCTGTGAGGTAAGTGACACCATAGAAAAGTTGGAGGAATGAAATGGTCGGAACAGCCAACAACAACCAACCCAACACTATCACAAGGAAGAGAGGTCATGTGACCCATTCTCAGATGCGATGTGATGGCTGCATTAGTTTTCTTTTTTAGGCTTTCTTTTATTTTCATGTGTTGATCCAGACAGCAAGTCTGTTGTTTTTCAACAGTTAAAAGCTTGTCTTGCCGTTACAGGGATAAAACAGACTATTTAACACCGGCCGGGGCTTAAACAATTCTCATCTTTTATTTATTTCTCTAAAACCTTTACCCGCAATCATTTTTTTTTAGGCTTTTTTTTTTTTTACTTTATTTACATCTGGTGATCCAGCCAGTAATGCAGGCCATAGACGGTTCGTTTATCGGCCGATTTTTCATCCGAAAAACGAAACATCGCTCATTCTGTAAACCAATGTTGCCACCAATGATTGCGAAAATCGGCCGTTTTTCACTAATTTTCCAGCATGACCGATAAACAAAATGAGGAGGAACCGCGAAATTCAGCCGATGCCATTGCCCCACTAACAGTGCGAAAATCAACCAATTATTCTTTCGGATGAAAAATCGGCCGATAAACGAACCGTCTATGGCCTGCATTAGTCTGTTGTTTTTCAAAGGAACAAGCTCTATGGCAGATGTATCAGTTACACAGAAGAGACAAACCGTTTCTCCACTGACAGGGGTGCTTGCAATGATCAGCTTTTAAGGAGAAAAAAAAATGATTATGAAATATTATGCAGGCCGTAGACGGGTCAAAAATCGGATGATTTTTCGCACCGTTAGTGGGCTAATTGGTCGGCCGTTTTTCGGGGGTTTGGCACATTTTTTTATTGGTAAAGTTGGAAAAAAATCAGCCGATTTTGCTGATCGCCCGATTTTCCCGGCAATGATGGGCGAATCGGCTGATCGTTTTACCGATAAAAAATCTGCGCATGAGCCGTGACCTGCAAGAAGAAGAAGAAGTAGAAGAAGAAGAAGTAGAAGAAGAAGAAGAAGAAAGAAGGAGAAGAAGAAGTAGAAAGAAAAAGAAGAAGAGGAAGAAGAAAAAGAAAAAGAGGAAGAAGAAGAAGAAGAAAAAGAAGAAGAAGAAAAAAAGAAGAGAAAGCAGAAGAAAAGAAAAAGGAAAAAAGAAGAATTCCAGTCCGCTATTATATTTTACATGAAAAAGTCTTGCGGTTGCAACAATGTATCTATTTGTATCCGAATAAAAACATCTGTATCCGAAATGGATACAAATGGATACATTGTTGCAACCGCAAGACTTTTTCATGTAAAATATAATAGCGGAGCTCTCTGCAGGGACAGAAGTAATTAAATGTCGGCTGTAGACGGGACGAAAATCGGCCGATATTTTTTACCGTTGGTGGTAGCGTCGGCTGATCGAACGACCGATTTTTCGTTTTCTTTATAAAAAAAATGGCCGGTTTTCGACCCGTCTATGGCCTGTATTAAGCTAAAAAAATCCCAGCGCCAATCAAAGAAAGTATACAATTATGCAGCTGTGCACCAGTGAAAACCACCAATAATAAATAACACAAATGGCCTGTATTAGCTGGAGTTTGGCGTCAATTTGTTAGTGTACCTAAATCTGCTAGTCCATCTAACACTCCCCTTCCCCCCCAGACTGACAATGCTGCTGTCCAAAGATGCCCCCCCCTGTGCTCCTTCCTCCAGAGTGGGGGCGCTCTAATACAGGAGATGTGTTACTGGCCAGATCACCAGGTGAAAACAGAGGAGGAAAAAAGAAAACTAATGCAGCCGCCACATATAATATATTTATTTATTTATTTCAGGTACTTATATAGCGCCATCAATTTACGCCGCACTTTACATACATATTGTACATTCCCATCAGTCACATCATATAATGATCAGTAAGCTGCCATATATGACATTGATGATTTTTTCTTTAATACCTCTTTAACTGCGCGGCCTTTCTATTGCGCTCCTTTTATTTCCCCCCTTTTTAGACATCTCACCTCTTTTTTTATGTCTGCACTTGCTGGCTTTAATGTAAAATTGGCAACACGCGTACGGCTCTAATTTGTTCTAGAAATAAACCGCAGGTAGCCGCGGCCATGAATAATATATAAAGTACAACCGGCGGTATAGAAAACCGCAGCAACAAGATTTTACATATAAAAAAAAAAAAGAAAAAAAAAAAAGCTCTTTAATAATTAAATCCCCCCACAGGGGCCTCTTTGTTCCATTGAAGAGATCTGAAATACGCTCCGACTCCGCTCCCGCCAAACGCTCAATGCAGCCGGCGCTCCTTGATTCATCAGCTTTTTGTGTAGCGGTAATTAAACCGACGCAATATTTTTACCGTTCCCTTCGGAATTATGTAATGTAAATATTAGGCGATGAGCGGAAAAAAAAAACAAAAAAAAAACACATTTCCAGAATCCTCATAATTTCTCTGTCTGTGTGGCGGCAACTTTTATGGCTGGGAGGTTGTCAGAAATGGCGGAATGGTAGGTGGGCGGAGCTGAGAATTTCTAGGATCTTCCTACTGGGGTTCCCAAGATATTCAACCTGCAGGCATCCCCATATGGAAGAAAAATATATTTGAAATATATTTTTAAAATATTTTTTCCAAATATATTGCCCTATGTTTGAAATGCTACAATTTTGGCCATATTCAATATATTTAAAAAAAAATATATATATATATATATATATATATATATATATATTTATTTATTTATATTTTTTTTAAATATATTGAATATGGCCAAAATTGTAGCATTTCAAATATATTTTTCTTCCATATACTTCTCATCGATATCAACAATGGAGCACCATTCCCTCTACTGACACCATCAATGGAGCATCATACTTCTCATTGGTATCAACAATGGAGCACCATTCCCTCTACTGACACCATCAATGGAGCATCATACTTCTCATTGGTATCAACAATGGAGCACCATTCCCTCTACTGACACCACCATGGAGCATTATACTTCTCATTGATATCAACAACGGAGCGCCATTCCCTCTACTGACACCATCAATGGAGCATCATACTTCTCATTGGTATCAACAATGGAGCACCATTCCCTCTACTGACACCATCAATGGAGCATTATACTTCTCATTGATATAAAAAATGAAGCGCCATTCCCTCTACTGACACCATCAATGGAGCATTATACTTCTGATTGTTATCAACAATGGAGCACCATTCCCTCTACTGACACCATCAATGGAGCATTATACTTCTCATTGGTATCAACAATGGAGCACCATTCCCTCTACTGACACCATCAATGGAGCATTATACTTCTCATTGGTATCAACAATGGAGCACCATTCCCTCTACTGACACCATCAATGGAGCATCATACTTCTCATTGGTATCAACAATGGAGCACCATTCCCTCTACTGACACCATCAATGGAGCATCATACTTCTCATTGGTATCAACAATGGAGCACCATTCCCTCTACTGACACCATCAATGGAGCATCATACTTCTCATTGGTATCAACAATGGAGCACCATTCCCTCTACTGACACCATCAATGGAGCATTATACTTCTCATTGGTATCAACAATGGAGCACCATTCCCTCTACTGACACCATCAATGGAGCACCATTCCCTCTACTGATATATATATATACTGCATGTTGAAATGTCTTTTTCTTATTACAAAATATATGAAAAATATTTTTAAAAATACATTTCAAATATACTGTATGTCTTTCAAAATACAAATCTAAATATTTGGAATGCATTTACAAATATATGTAAAAATATATGTTAAAATAACTTTTTTATACTTTAAAAAAATCTGAAGCATAAATTTAAAAAAAATATATTTTTAAAAATATGTTTTTTTTTAAATGTTTTCTTCAGATTTTTTTTTTATACCAATGAGAAGTATAATGCTCCATTGATGGTGTCAGTAGAGGGAATGGTGATCCATTGTTGATATCAATGAGAAGTATGATGCTCCATTGATGGTGTCAGTAGAGGGAATGGTGATCCATTGTTGATAACAATGAGAAGTATGATGCTCCATTGCTGGTGTCAGTAGAGGGAATGGTGCTCCATTGTTGATATCAATGAGAAGTATGATGCTCCATTGATGGTGTCAGTAGAGGGAATGGTGCTCCATTGTTGATATCAATGAGAAGTATGATGCTCCATTGCTGGTGTCAGTAGAGGGAATGGTGATCCATTGTTGATATCAATGAGAAGTATGATGCTCCATTGATGGTGTCAGTAGAGGGAATGGTGATCCATTGTTGATAACAATGAGAAGTATGATGCTCCATTGATGGTGTCAGTAGAGGGAATGGTGCTCCATTGTTGATATCAATGAGATGTATGATGCTCCTTTGATGGTGTCAGTAGAGGGAATGGTGATCCATTGTTGATATCAATGAGAAGTATGATGCTCCATTGATGGTGTCAGTAGAGGGAATGGTGATCCATTGTTGATATCAATGAGAAGTATGATGCTCCATTGATGGTGTCAGTAGAGGGAATGGTGCTCCATCACTGATGACAGTTGGTGGAATAGTGCCCCAAGGGCCAGATAAAGGCAAGCAAAGGGCCACATTTGACCCTCGGGCCGCAGTTTGGAGACCACTGTCCTGGACCATAGACATCTAGGGACCTTCAGGTCTACTCTATGATAACCCAGCGACATCTCCGGATCAGGTACTGGACCCCCTTCACATGGGAAAGCCCTAAGAAGCACCAGAGGGAGGTGCAAAGATGCTGATTTTTTTTTTGCATCGCACACCACGTGTGTCCTCTTGGGTTGAGCCTTCGTTGTTGCAATGCTGATCAAGGCAGCCCAACCCACCCAGTGAGAACGAGGCACAAGAGTTTTTGGTCACTTTTTTAAATTTTGTAAACTTTATTAGACCTATTGTTTTCTATGTGATTTGTTACTTTATGTATATCATCTCCATTATATATAACAAGGAGGATTGGTCAGGTTATGCAACGCACCCAGATATCTGGGACCGGAGGCGGACTGACAACTCATGGGGCCTCCGGGCAATAGGGGATCATGAAGCCCCTGTATCCTCGCCCACACTCAAACCACACCCACAAATGCCTATGAAAGGTACCAGGGGCACCTCATGGGGCTCTCTACTGACCCCGGGCCCTCAGGCAGTGCTTGAGTGCTCGAATGGTCAGTCCGCCCCTGTCCGAGACTACGAGGGAGACCAAACCTCAACTTAGTGCTGAAGGGCGGATTCTTGTGACGTACGGCAAACCATAACAAAACCGATCTGGGGAAAACCAACTAGATATAAAATAATAGAATGAAGGAAAATTGGGGTGACCAGGCAGGGTAATGGGGGGAAAAGCCGGGTCATGGTTGGTGTACATGTCGGAGGTGTCCCTTGTAGGGTGATCTCCATCCAATCTGGGCGTCCTCTTCCTGTATAAGGGTGAGGTGACGCATAGGAAGAGCTAGCCATGAAGTCCTCCATTAGGTGGTGGTAAGGTAACCTAAGCGGACCCCAGGCTTGGCTGGGTTCAGCAATGTCAGGGTCTGTCAGGCCCTGGATCTGAACCAGGGACCCCTGCTGTGTCTGGCAGTAACTCTTCTTGCTGAGCCACCTGAGATGCTGGCTAGCTCCCTGTCTTCTTGTTTAGGACTTTCTTGCCTTGTTTCTTGCTTTTTGGTGAACCTTCAACTCGTTCCTTCCAGAACTTCCTGTTTAAGCCACGTCTCTGCACTTCCTGTTTGCCAGATTATTGCTCTCTCTCCAGCCGATATTTTGCTCTTGTCTATCCTACTGTTTGTATCTCCACTGCTACTCATTACCAACCTTTGGCTTGTTCCCCAACTACGCTTCCACTTGATCCCAGTCGACAACCACTTGTTACCAAATTTTTTATTGGTTCTTGACTATGCTTCCACTTTATCCCAACCTGTAACCACTTGTTACCAACCTTTGACTTGGTCCACGACTACACTTCTGCTTGATCCTAGCCACTTGTTTCCGACCTATTTCTCTTTCCTCAACTACGCTTTCTCTTGATCCCAACTTGCAACCATTTTTTCGCAACATTTGGCTCGTTCCCCGACTATACTTCTGCTTGATCCCAACCTGCAACCTCTTGTTTCCGACATTTTCCTTATTCCTCAAATACACTTTCTCTTGATCCCAACTTGCAGCCACTTGTTCTCAATCTTTGGGTTGTTCCTCGTGTACACTTCTACTTGATCCCAACCTGCAACATCTTGTTTCCGACCTTTTTCTCTTTCCTCAACTACGCTTTCTCTTGATCCCAACTTGCAACCAGTATCGGCACAGGGTCGTCCAGTGCCCAGGGCAAGGATCCAGAACTGCACCCCCCAACATTAATACATGCTGTAGTATGAGTGTACCACCCTGCACCTAATATTTGTCTCCTTGCTTCTCTGCGCCTGGGGCAGCTGACCCTCCTGCTAACCCCTTTTCCCAGCCCTGCTTGCAACCCCTTGTTTCCAACCTTTTGGCTTGTTCCTCGACTATTCTTCTGCTTGATCCCAGCCTGCAACCCCTTGTTCCCAACTTTTGGCTTGTTCCTCGACTATGCTTCTGCTTGATCCCAGCCTGCAACCCCTTGTTCCCAACTTTTGGCTTGTTCCTCAACCATGCTTCTGCTTGATCCCAGCCTGCAACCCCACTGTAACGTACCTGGTGGTAGAGCCTGATGTGGAGAGATGGCGTCCTCTTACCACTCCTGTTCTGGACCCCTGATAGGGTAGACAGGATGTAACGAGCTAGGAGGGGCATGAGTGCCTGACGGGTCTGCGGTGACAGCTGGCCGATGAAGATCCGGAATACCAGGATGCAGGTAGCAGGATGCAGGTGAGCAGGTGCAACAGAGAGGTGTAGCTGAGATGCGATGACCGTGTCAGTTGGTAGCCAAGGATAGTCACAGGCAGTGTAGAACAGTCAGGCAGGCCGGGTCAGGATCGATCGGACGGATCAGGTACAGAGAAGCAGGAAAGCAGATAGTCAAAGGGAGAGCCGGGTCAGTGCAGGTGGAGTTCAATCGTTGTCAGTTAAGCAAGTGGATCACAGGAGTCAGGAAACAGGAAGTAGTAGACCAGAAGGCACCATTCTGTTTGTAGCAGGGGTTTAAATAGCCCGCCTGTACACGTCAGCACGTACATGTGTGCGCAGGTGCGACATTCTTCTTCCCTGACACCCTTGTTCCCATCCTTTGGCTTGTTCCTCGACTATGCTTCTGCTTGATCCCAGCCTGCAACCCCTTGTTCCCAACTTTTGGCTTGTTCCTCGACCATGCTTCTGCTTGATCCCAGCCTGCAACCCCTTGTTCCCATCCTTTGGCTTGTTCCTCGACCATGCTTCTGCTTGATCCCAGCCTGCAACCCCTTGTTCCCAACTTTTGGCTTGTTCCTCGACCATGCTTCTGCTTGATCCCAGCCTGCAACCCCTTGTTCCCATCCTTTGGCTTGTTCCTCGACCATGCTTCTGCTTGAACCCAGCCTGCAACCCCTTGTTCCCAACTTTTGGCTTGTTCCTCGACCATGCTTCTGCTTGATCCCAGCCTGCAACCCCTTGTTCCCATCCTTTGGCTTGTTCCTCGACCATGCTTCTGCTTGATCCCAGCCTGCAACCCCTTGTTCCCAACTTTTGGCTTGTTCCTCGACCATGCTTCTGCTTGATCCCAGCCTGCAACCCCTTATTCCCATCCTTTGGCTTTTTCCTCGACCATGCTTCTGCTTGATCCCAGCCTGCAACCCCTTGTTCCCATCCTTTGGCTTGTTCCTCGACCATGCTTCTGCTTGAACCCAGCCTGCAACCCCTTGTTCCCAACTTTTGGCTTGTTCCTCGACCATGCTTCTGCTTGATCCCAGCCTGCAACCCCTTGTTCCCATCCTTTGGCTTGTTCCTCGACCATGCTTCTGCTTGAACCCAGCCTGCAACCCCTTGTTCTCAACTTTTGGCTTGTTCCTCGACCATGCTTCTGCTTGATCCCAGCCTGTAACCCCTTGTTCTCAACTTTTGGCCTGTTTACTGGCTACGCTTCTGCTTGATCCCTACCTTCTATATCTGCTACTGGTCCCCCAGTATGCGTACCACCTGATGGGGAGATCCTGAGGACCACGACCTGAAATGAACATGCCGCAAAACCCATCTCCACCATCAAGAGTTCTGGTGAACATGAGTTAGTACTTAGACCCCACACCTTGGGTGACCCCTTTTTATCCAGCTGGTTGGTGGGTGCTTCTCTACTGCTATAGCTACTGGTCTCCAAGCCTGACCGCTGACCGCTGACCATGACAGAGTGATGGACTATGAGGTCTTTGACTCAAGACACTAGCATCTATGGTGGAGCATGGGTTTTATAGGAGCTAGGGACAGGTCACAGAGGTGACTACAGCAGGGAAGTTCACATTGCTTCTCAAAGTTCCATGGCGTCACGTCTGAGGCACCAGAAACCATCACGGCACTTGTTCTATAATGCAGTACATAAAGCAAGGGTGCAGGGTGGAATGCTGCGAACCGCACCAGCCCATCAGACGTCCCCTACTGCCGATCTGGCTTCCGGGGGGCGCACATTATATAATGCACTGCAGCACTTTCCCCATTCTCCGGATATTGGATTTTTCTTTATTGCCTCGACATGTTTAAATTTTCCTTGATGAACCATATGGCTACCGCTGAGTGTAATTAACGTTTAATTAAGAAAAGCGTATGCCTGCCACTTTACAGCAGTACAGATACAAATGCATCGCACCATGTTGTCAGAATTAAATAGTATGAAAAACATGAAATAAAGAGGACCTGTCACAGTAGACCTCGGATGGAAAAGAAAGTCCTGTCCCCCCCGGGGCGTACATCAGCACAGGGGCTTGTTCATGTCTTCAGCATCTGCAATAAAAGACAAAAGAAGGCGCCGGTAATGCAAAATATCGCAAGCACAGATACATTGTATATTGTTCATGGTCACAACATGCCCCTCCCATCAAGACTCCACCCACTTTTCACCTAAGACAGGTTTAACACCCAATTTTGGCGAAATGCGTTAGCTGGAGTCTTTGTGCGCCTGAATAACATATTCAATATATCCGCTCTCCCCGGACCCCGCATTCACTATATCCGCTCTCCCCGGACCCCGCATTCACTATATCCGCTCTCCCCGGACCCCGCATTCACTATATCCGCTCTCCCCGGACCCCGCATTCACTATATCCGCTCTCCCCGGACCCCGCATTCACTATATCCTCTCTCCCCGGACCCCGCATTCACTATATCCGCTCTCCCCGGACCCCGCATTCACTATATCCGCTCTCCCCGGACCCCGCATTCACTATATCCGCTCTCCCCGGACCCCGCATTCACTATATCCGCTCTCCTCGGACCCCGCATTCACTATATCCGGTCTCCCCGGACCCCGCATTCACTATATCCGCTCTCCCCGGACCCCGCATTCACTATATCCGCTCTCCCCGGACCCCGCGTTCACTATATCCGCTCTCCCTGGACCCCGCATTCACTATATCCGCTCTCCCCGGACCCCGCATTCACTATATCCGCTCTCCCCGGACCCCGCATTCACTATATCCTCTCTCCCAGGACCCCGCATTCACTATATCCGCTCTCCCCGGAGGACACCGCATTCACTATATCCGCTCTCCCGGGACCCCACATTCACTATATCCGCTCTCCCCGGACCCCGCATTCACTATATCCGCTCTCCCCGGACCCCACATTCACTATATCCGCTCTCCCCGGACCCCGCATTCACTATATCCGCTCTCCCCTGAACCCGCATTCACTATATCCGCTCTCCTCTGACCCCGCATTCACTATATCCGCTCTCCCCGGACCCCGCATTCACTATATCCTCTCTCCCCGGACCCCTCATTCACTATATCCGCTCTCCCCGGACCCCGCATTCACTATATCCGCTCTCCCCGGACCCCGCATTCACTATATCAGCTCTCCCCGGACCCCGCATTCACTATATCCGCTCTTCCCGGACCCTGCATTCACTATATCCGCTCTCCCCGGACCCCGCATTCACTATATCCGCTCTCCCCGGATCCCACATTCACTATATCCGCTCTCCCCGGACCCCGCATTCACTATATCCGCTCTCCCCTGACCCCGCATTCACTATATCCGCTCTCCTCTGACCCCGCATTCACTATATCCGCTCTCCCCGGACCCCGCATTCACTATATCCGCTCTCCCCGGACCCCGCATTCACTATATCCGCTCTCCCCGGACCCCGCATTCACTATATCCTCTCTCCCCGGACCCCGCATTCACTATATCCGCTCTCCCCGGACCCCGCATTCACTATATCCGCTCTCCCCGGACCCCGCATTCACTATATCCGCTCTCCCCTGACCCCGCATTCACTATATCCGCTCTCCCCGGACCCCGCATTCACTATATCCCCTCTCCCCAGACCCCGCATTCACTATATCTGCTCTCCCTTGACCCCGCATTCACTATATCCGCTCTCCCCGGACCCCGCATTCACTATATCTGCTCTCCCCGGACCCCGCATTCACTATATCCGCTCTCCCCGGACCCCGCATTCACTATATCTGCTCTCCCCGGACCCTGCATTCACTATATCCAGTGAGTAATTATGCCACATCGTTGGAATCAGCGGCGGAAATAGTGCCCAAAGTGCTTGATAAAGGCAAGCAAAGGGTCTTATACGGCCCCCGGGCTGCAGTTTGGAGACCACTGATAGGTTGTCCCCCTTTGTGGAGGCCAATTGATGGATGTATCTCAGAGATCTTTGGTGGATTTTAGGCTTGCTACCTCTCTGGTCATGGTGAGGACAACATACAACAGATACTCCATTTTTTTTTCTAGTTCAGGGTTGGGGGCATCCAGAACGGTTGTGTTTTTGAACAACATGACCCTTCTTACTAGGTGCTCCTAACCCTACGCTCAAAAACTGTGACGGGCCACGAGGCAGACAAGGATGTCAGATACTGATCAAAAGCTCGTTATTTCCCCAATAAAGATCAGATCGGGTTTAACATCTTAATTTGCTGTAACTAATGCACTTTTTATTCTTTTTTTTTTTAGCCTAGACATGTTTTGTAAAATATGAAAATTTATGGTTGAGAAAATCTCTTTCACTCTTCGGTTGCCTAATGGCCCTCAATGGAGCATTGAGCTGAACCCTCTGGAGAAATGAGATTACGTTCTGTCGGCTAGTCACTGAGACGCCCGATTAACCCCGCGGTCAGGGTGGACATACGAGAATGTGGCATTGGAAGGGTGAAGGAGCCCAAGGCTATCGCCTCTCAGTCAGCGCCGGCCCTGTAATTGCTGAGCCTAAGCAGAGCCCTAATTATCCCTAATATGCATGTCATTCTCTCCGTAATTGTATGGAATTTTGCTGCTAACAGACTGACAAATGAGGAAGTGCAGCAAATCAAGTCGCTGGCTCTTGACCCGCTTGAGCTCTTCCACCACCAGTAATTAAGAGTGCGGCTACCCTGCCATGAAATGGGTTGGTACAGCTGAGTGATGGGAGGTGAGATCAGGGGTGTCCTTCCAGGAGGAGCTGTCATTGATATGGACAAGCTAGCCAAAGCTCATGAGAAATCATTGTATCAGTTCAACATAAACCCGAGACAGACCTGCTGTCCCTGAGGAGAAGAAGGTGAAGGTCCACCTCCAAACGCGTAGAACTTTGATGGTTTGTAATAAATTGCAGGCTCTTAATTGAAGCACAGTTTCAACAACTTCATTCCTACCAACGTAACATGAACTCTACTGACTAGGCTGGGGCTGTGTTTGGCGATCCAACTGAGAGCAAGGAACAGCGACTGAAGTGAGGCCGAGGAGACTAGAAATACAGAAGAGCCGAACTAACCCGGCCATTATTCCAGATGGGACAATATCAACCATCGGGTGTTCCACCATCCCCTTCATGTGTTCCACCATCCCCTTCATGTGTTCCACCATCCCCTTCATGTGTTCCACCATCCCCTTCATGTGTTCCACCATCCCATTCATGTGCTCCACCATCCCCTTCATGTGCTCCACCATCCCCTTCATGTGTTCCACCATCCCCTTCATGTGTTCCACCATCCCATTCATGTGCTCCACCATCCCCTTCATGTGCTCCACCATCCCCTTCATGTGTTCCACCATCCCCTTCATGTGTTCCACCATCCCCTTCATGTGTTCCACCATCCCCTTCATGTGTTCCACCATCCCATTCATGTGTTAGACCATCCCCTTCATGTGTTCCATCATCCCATTCATGTGTTCCACCATCCCATTCATGTGTTCCACCATCCCCTTCATGTGTTCCACCATCCCATTCATGTGTTCCACCATCCCCTTCATGTGTTAGACCATCCCATTCATGGTGACTATGAAGCACCAGATTACTGGAGAGACAAAGATTTCCAACAGCCTTTGATGCTGTAAAATATTAGCCATTATTCTGAGTTTGCCTCTGGTCCCCAGTGATTGGATAGGCTGCATTCTCAGTGATGTCACCGCTCTCTAGTGAATGGATAGGCTGCATTCTCAGTGATGTCACCTCTCTCTAGTGAATGGATAGGCTGCGTTCTCAGTGATGTCACCGCTCTCTAGTGAATGGATAGGCTGCATTCTCGGCGATGTCGCCGCTCTCTAGTGAATGGATAGGCTGCATTCTCAGCGATGTCACCGCTCTCTAGTGAATGGATAGGCTGTATTCTCGGCGATGTCACCGCTCTCTAGTGAATGGATAGGCTGCATTCTCAGCGATGTCACCGCTCTCTAGTGAATGGATAGGCTGCATTCTCAGCGATGTCACCGCTCTCTAGTGAATGGATAGGCTGCATTCTCAGCGATGTCACCGGTCTCTAGTGAATGGATAGGCTGCATTCTCAGTGATGTCACCGCTCTCTAGTGAATGGATAGGCTGCGTTCTCAGTGATGTCACCGCTCTCTAGTGAATGGATAGGCTGCTTTCTCAGTGATGTCACCGCTCTCTAGTGAATGGATAGGCTGCATTCTCAGTGATGTCACCGCTCTCTAGTGAATGGATAGGCTGCATTCTCAGTGATGTCACCGCTCTCTAGTGAATGGATAGGCTGCGTTCTCAGTGATGTCACTGCTCTCTAGTGAATGGATAGGCTGCATTCTCAGTGATGTCACCGCTCTCTAGTGAATGGATAGGCTGCATTCTCAGTGATGTCACTGCTCTCTAGTGAACGGATAGGCTGCATTCTCAGTGATGTCACCACTCTCTAGTGAATAGATAGGCTGAGTTCTCGGTGATGTCATCGCTCTCTAGTGAATGGATAGACTGAGTTCTCGGTGATGTCACCGCTCTCTAGTGAATAGATAGGCTGAGTTCTCGGTGATGTCACCGCTCTCTAGTAAATGGATAGGCTGCATTCTCAGTGATGTCACCGCTCTCTAGTAAATGGATAGGCTGCATTCTCAGTGATGTCACCGCTCTCTAGTGAACGGATAGGCTGCGTTCTCAGTGATGTCACCGCTCTCTAGTGAATGGATAGGCTGCAATCTTGGTGAAGTACTTGGTCTATAGTGAATGGTCAAGAAGGACAATCAGGGAAAGTAAAATTCTTACAGGTTCCCCTTAACTGCACCATGGTTGTGGGTTGGTTTTTTTTTTTTAGTTTTTTTGTTGCATCTGCTTCAATGACTTCCCGCAATGAAGCCATCACATGACCAAGCTGTCACTCCATCCCCAAACAATCAATTAGGAGATCTCCTGGGTGGCAGATTTTTTAATGAATTATCTATCCGTAGAGTTAGAAGAAGATGAATATCCTCCCCATCCAACCCTCCAGACGGGCCATAAACGTCTTGTCTATTTAACCAGATAAGCCGTTTTTGCTCCAGTAATTAATGGCATTCGGCATCTTCCCGGGTTTATAATGGAGAGATCTATGAGTAATGGCCGGGCCCATCCAGAGGAGAGGGTCTTCCCGCTGTCCCATCCATCTTCCTCGGCTTGTAATCACAGCCCGTATTATTTGCTGATGGCTAAACCATGGGACGGTCCATTAGCCGAGGACAAACATTGCGCCCAACAACCCAAGTCACCGGGTTTTTTTTTAATTGAACTTTTATAAAATGAATGATTTTCCAGCGTGCTAAATCTTCACGCGGCTAAATTAATGAGGTTATGGTGGTTTCACTGATCTTAATCGCCCCGTAAAAAAAAAGTAATAGAAGGAACAAAATGGACTTTATTTATGGCGGACGTCTTGCAGAGTAGCATATGCGCTGTCCAAATTGTCATTAACAGATTACTATAAATTAAAGTAATGTATCAATGTGCGGCTTTATTACATTATCCTCGCCAACCGCCGGCCTGCTGCGCTAATGTCATTTTATGGTATTATTACTGTTGTTTATGTTGGTGTAGCTCTTGTGGGGACCCATTTTTTTTTCTGTTATTTAATATTGAAAGCTGTCGCCAGGTGAGCAGCTAAATGTCAGCATACCTAGCAAAGGGAATCCGTCTCTGTTCAGCCAGTCCTGCGATCTTTCCACCCTTGTCAAGAAACCGCACAGGATGGTCCTAAACCTCCAGTCCCTGATGATTTATATCTTCCATGGTCTAGAAATCTGTTTTCAGTGCCTCTGTGTGAGGGGGGGATGGGGATTGAGGGAATGTGTATGATGTAATAAGAATGAATGATGGTTTTGTAATGTATTTTTAAAAAAAGAAAATTCAATTAAAGATACCGTGTTTTCGTGAAAATAAGACACTGTCTTATATTTTTTTTGGTTTAAAAAAACACACTAGGTCTTATTTTTCGGGTAGGTCTTATTTCTTAAATGTCCAGGTATGGCCGGGGGGTGCAGAGGTGAGCTGCAGGCAGTTGTGGATGAGGGTTCTGTGGAAAGGGACGGTTGATGACAGTTGTGAGCTGCAGTCAGGTGTTGCAGATTTGACTTGACAGGTGAGTTTTAGACGGGGGTGAGGTGCGGACGTGGGATGCAGAGCTGAGCTGTGGCCGGTGGGGTGTTGAGCTGATCTGTGGCTGGGGGGGTGCAGAGCTGAGCTGTGGCCGAGGGGTGCAGAGCTGAGCTGTGGCCGGGGGGTGCAGAGCTGAGCTGTGGCTAGGGGGGTGCAGAGCTGAGCTGTGGCTGGGGGGGTGCAGAGCTGAGCTGTGACTGGGGGGGTGCAGAGCTGAGCTGTGGCCGGGGGGTGCAGAGCTGAGCTGTGGCCGGGGGGTGCAGAGCTGAGCTGTGGCCGGGGGGTGCAGAGCTGAACTGTGGCCAGGGGGTGCAGAGCTGAACTGTGGCCAGGGGGTGCAGAGCTGAACTGTGGCAAGGGGGTGCAGAGACAAGCTGTGGTCGGGGGCTGCAGAGGTGGGTTGCAACGCAGCTCACCTCTGCACCCCCCCAGCCGCAGCTCACCTCTGCACTCCCCAAGCAGCAGCTCACATATGCACCCCGTCTGCAACTCACCTGACTCAATTTACCTCTGCAACACCTGAATGCAGCTCACCTTTGCACATCCCCCCTCCCCCGACCTCATAGGGTTAGCTAGCTTTGTAAAACACAGCTGCCAGCAGCCGGCCCCTCTCTATAGTAACTCCCATTTCGGGTCCTATCTTTCCACACAGTGCACCAAGCGCACTTACTCACCGCTCCACCTCTTCCCCACTGGCCGGTGATCACCCCTGGGGCATTGGCTTCCATGCATTAGACTGCAGGAGGAGATGCCCCGCCCCTAAACACACTGCACACTGCACCCGCAGATATCTGTTCCTTCCCTGTCCCACAGTGAGCACAGAAGTAGGGAGGTTCTGTGGGAGCGGATGGGGAGTACAGAGGTAGGGGGGTTCTGTGGGAGCGGACGGTGAGTACAGAGGTAGGGGGGTTCTGTGGGAGCGGATGGGGAGTACAGAGGTAGGGGGGTTCTGTGGGAGCGGACGGTGAGTACAGAGGTAGGGGGGTTCTGTGGGAGCGGATGGTGAGAACAGAGGTAGGGAGGTTCTGTGGGAGGGGATGGTGAGTACAGAGGTAGGGGGGTTCTGTGGGAGCGGATGGTGAGTACGGAGGTAGGGGGGTTCTGTGGGAGCGGATGGTGAGTACGGAGGTAGGGGGGTTCTGTGGGAGCGGATGGTGAGTACAGAGGTAGGGAGGTTCTGTGGGAGCGAATGGTGAGTAGAGAGGTAGGGAGGTTCTGTGGGAGCGGATGGTGAGTACGGAGGTAGGGGGGTTCTGTGGGAGCGGATGGTGAGTACAGAGGTAGGGGGGTTCTGTGGGAGCGGATGGTGAGTATGGAGGTAGGGAGGTTCTGTGGGAGCGGATGGTGAGTACAGAGGTAGGGGGGTTCTGTGGGAGCGGACGGTGAGTACAGAGGTAGGGGGGTTCTGTGGGAGCGGACGGTGAGTACAGAGGTAGGGAGGTTCTGTGGGAGCGGATGGTGAGTACAGAGGTAGGGAGGTTCTGTGGGAGCGGACGGCGAGTACAGAGGTAGGGGGGTTCTGTGGGAGCGGACGGTGATTACAGAGGTAGGGAGGTTCTGTGGGAGCGGACATTGAGTACGGAGGTAGGGGGGTTCTGTGGGAGCGAATGGTGAGTAGAGAGGTAGGGGGGGTTCTATGGGAGCGGATGGTGAGTACAGAGGTAGGGAGGTTCTGTGGGAGCGGATGGTGAGTACGGAGGTAGGGAGGTTCTGTGGGAGCAGACGGTGAGTACGGAGGTAGGGAGGTTCTGTGGGAGCAGACGGTGAGTACAGAGGTAGGGTGGGGTCTGTGGGAGCGGATGGTGAGTACAGAGGTAGGGGGGTTATGTGGGAGCGAATGGTGAGTAGAGAGGTAGGGGGGTTCTGTGGGAGCGGATGGTGAGTACAGAGGTAAGGAGGTTCTGTGGGAGCGGATGGTGAGTACGGAGGTAGGGGGGTTCTGTGGGAGCGGACGGTGAGTACGGAGGTAGGGGGGTTCTTTGGGAGCGGACGGTGAGTACAGAGGTAGGGGGGTTCTGTGGGAGCGGATTGTGAGTACAGAGGTAGGGGGGTTCTGTGGGAGCGAATGGTGAGTAGAGAGGTAGGGGGGTTCTGTGGGAGCGGATGGTGAGTACGGAGGTAGGGGGGTTCTGTGGGAGCGGATGGTGAGTACGGAGGTAGGGAGGTTCTGTGGGAGCGGACGGTGAGTACGGAGGTAGGGGGGGTTCTGTGGGAGCGGACGGTGAGTACGGAGGTAGGGGGGGTTCTGTGGGAGCGGACGGTGAGTACGGAGGTAGGGGGATTCTGTGGGAGCGGACGGTGAGTACAGAGGTAGGGGAGTTCTGTGGGAGCGAACGGTGAGTACGGAGGTAGGGGGGTTCTGTGGGAGTGGACGGTGAGTACGGAGGTAGGGGGGTTCTGTGGGAGCGGACGGTGAGTACGGAGGTAGGGGGGTTCTGTGGGAGCGGACAGTGAGTACGGAGGTAGGGGGGTTCTGTGGGTGCGGACAGTGAGTACGGAGATAGGGGGGTTCTGTGGGAGCGGACGGTGAGTAGAGGTAGGGGGGTTCTGTGGGAGCGGACGGTGAGTACGGAGGTAGAGAGGTTCTGTGGGAGCGGACGGTGAGTACGGAGGTAGGGGGGTTCTGTGGGAGCGGATGGTGAGTAGAGGTAGGGGGGTTCTGTGGGAGCGGACGGTGAGTACGGAGGTAGGGGGGTTCTGTGGGAGCGGATGGTGAGTACGGAGGTAGGGACGTTCTGTGGGAGCGGACGGTGAGTACGGAGGTAGGGAGGTTCTGTGGGAGCGGATGGTGAGTAGAGGTAGGGGGGTTTTGTGGGAGCGGACGGTGAGTACGGAGGTAGGGGGGTTCTGTGGGAGCGGACGGTGAGTATGGAGGTAGGGGGGTTCTGTGGGAGCGGACGGTGAGTACAGAGGTAGGGGGGTTCTGTGGAAGCGGATGGTGAGTACGGAGGTAGGGAGGTTCTGTGGGAGCGAATGGTGAGTAGAGAGGTAGGGGGGGTTCTATGGGAGCGGATGGTGAGTACAGAGGTAGGGAGGTTCTGTGGGAGCGGATGGTGAGTACGGAGGTAGGGAGGTTCTGTGGGAGCAGACGGTGAGTACGGAGGTAGGGAGGTTCTGTGGGAGCAGACGGTGAGTACAGAGGTAGGGGGGGGTCTGTGGGAGCGGATGGTGAGTACAGAGGTAGGGGGGTTATGTGGGAGCGAATGGTGAGTAGAGAGGTAGGGGGGTTCTGTGGGAGCGGATGGTGAGTACAGAGGTAAGGAGGTTCTGTGGGAGCGGATGGTGAGTACGGAGGTAGGGGGGTTCTGTGGGAGCGGACGGTGAGTACGGAGGTAGGGGGGTTCTTTGGGAGCGGACGGTGAGTACAGAGGTAGGGGGGTTCTGTGGGAGTGGATGGTGAGTACAGAGGTAGGGGGGTTCTGTGGGAGCGAATGGTGAGTAGAGAGGTAGGGGGGTTCTGTGGGAGCGGATGGTGAGTACGGAGGTAGGGGGGTTCTGTGGGAGCGGATGGTGAGTACGGAGGTAGGGAGGTTCTGTGGGAGCGGACGGTGAGTACGGAGGTAGGGGGGGTTCTGTGGGAGCAGACGGTGAGTACGGAGGTAGGGGGGGTTCTGTGGGAGCGGACGGTGAGTACGGAGGTAGGGGGATTCTGTGGGAGCGGACGGTGAGTACAGAGGTAGGGGAGTTCTGTGGGAGCGGACGGTGAGTACAGAGGTAGGGGGGTTCTGTGGGAGTGGACGGTGAGTACGGAGGTAGGGGGGTTCTGTGGGAGCGGACGGTGAGTACGGAGGTAGGGGGGTTCTGTGGGAGCGGACAGTGAGTACGGAGGTAGGGGGGTTCTGTGGGTGCGGACAGTGAGTACGGAGATAGGGGGGTTCTGTGGGAGCGGACGGTGAGTAGAGGTAGGGGGGTTCTGTGGGAGCGGACGGTGAGTACGGAGGTAGAGAGGTTCTGTGGGAGCGGATGGTGAGTACGGAGGTAGGGGGGTTCTGTGGGAGCGGATGGTGAGTAGAGGTAGGGGGGTTCTGTGGGAGCGGACGGTGAGTACGGAGGTAGGGGGGTTCTGTGGGAGCGGATGGTGAGTACGGAGGTAGGGACGTTCTGTGGGAGCGGACGGTGAGTACGGAGGTAGGGAGGTTCTGTGGGAGCGGATGGTGAGTAGAGGTAGGGGGGTTTTGTGGGAGCGGACGGTGAGTACGGAGGTAGGGGGGTTCTGTGGGAGCGGACGGTGAGTACGGAGGTAGGGGGGTTCTGTGGGAGCGGACGGTGAGTACGGAGGTAGGGGGTTCTGTAGGAGCGGACGGTGAGTACGGAGGTAGGGGGGTTCTGTGGGAGCGGACGGTGAGTACGGAGGTAGGGGGGTTCTGTGGGAGCGGATGGTGAGTAGAGGTAGGGGGGTTCTGTGGGAGCTGACGGTGAGTACAGAGGTAGGGGGGTTCTGTGGGAGCGGACGGTGAGTACAGAGGTAGGGGGGTTCTGTGGAAGCGGATGGTGAGTACGGAGGTAGGGAGGTTCTGTGGGAGCGTACGGTGAGTACGGAGGTAGGGAGGTTCTGTGGGAGCGGACGGTGAGTACAGAGGTAGGGAGGTTCTGTGGGAGCGGACGGTGAGTACAGAGGTAGGGAGGTTCTGTGGGAGCGGACGGTGAGTACGGAGGTAGGGAGGTTCTGTGGGAGCGGACGGTGAGTACGGAGGTAGGGGGTTCTGTAGGAGCGGACGGTGAGTACGGAGGTAGGGGGGTTCTGTGGGAGCGGACGGTGAGTACGGAGGTAGGGGGGTTCTGTGGGAGCGGATGGTGAGTAGAGGTAGGGGGGTTCTGTGGGAGCTGACGGTGAGTACAGAGGTAGGGGGGTTCTGTGGGAGCGGACGGTGAGTACAGAGGTAGGGGGGTTCTGTGGAAGCGGATGGTGAGTACGGAGGTAGGGAGGTTCTGTGGGAGCGTACGGTGAGTACGGAGGTAGGGAGGTTCTGTGGGAGCGGACGGTGAGTACGGAGGTAGGGAGGTTCTGTGGGAGCGGACGGTGAGTACAGAGGTAGGGAGGTTCTGTGGGAGCGGACGGTGAGTACGGAGGTAGGGAGGTTCTGTGGGAGGGGACGGTGAGTACAGAGGTAGGGAGGTTCTGTGGGAGCAGACGGTGAGTACAGAGGTAGGGAGGTTCTATGGGAGCAGACGGTGAGTACGGAGGTAAGGAGGTTCTGTGGTAGTGGACGGTGAGTACGGAGGTAGGGGGGTTCTGTGGGAGCGGACGGTGAGTACGGAGGTAGGGAGGTTCTGTGGGAGCGGACGGTGAGTACGGAGGTAGGGGGGTTCTGTGGGAGCGGACGGTGAGTACGGAGGTAGGGGGGTTCTGTGGAAGCGGACGGTGAGTACGGAGGTAGGGGGGTTCTGTGGGAGCGGACGGTGAGTACAGAGGTAGGGGGGGTTCTGTTGGAGCGGACGGTGAGTACAGAGGTAGAGGGGGTTCTGTGGAAGCGGACGGTGAGTACAGAGGTAGGGGGGTTCTGCGGGAGCGGACGGTGAGTACAGAGGTAGGGGGGTTCTGTGGGATCGGATGGTGAATACAGAGGTAGGGAGGTTCTGTGGGAGCGGACGGTGAGTACAGAGATAGGGAGGTTCTGCGGGAGCGGATGGTGAGTACAGAGGTAGGGAGGTTCTGTGGGAGCGGACGGTGAGTAGAGAGGTAGGGGGGTTCTGTGGGAGCGGATGGTGAGTACAGAGGTAGGGAGGTTCTGTGGGAGCAGACGGTGAGTACGGAGGTAAGGAGGTTCTGTGGTAGTGGATGGTGATTACGAGGTAGGGGGGTTCTGTGGGAGCGGACGGTGAGTACGGAGGTAGGGAGGTTCTGTGGGAGCGGACGGTGAGTACGGAGGTAGGGGGGTTCTGTGGGAGCGGATGGTGAGTACGGAGGTAGGGGGGTTCTGTGGGAGCGGACGGTGAGTACAGAGGTAGGGGGGTTCTGTGGAAGCGGACGGTGAGTACGGAGGTAGGGGGGTTCTGTGGGAGCGGATGGTGAGTACAGAGGTAGGGGGGTTCTGTGGGAGCGGACGGTGAGTACAGAGGTAGGGGGGTTCTGTGGGAGGGGATGGTGAGTACAGAGGTAGGGGGGTTCCGTGGGAGGGGATGGTGAGTACAGAGGTAGGGAGGTTCTGTGGGAGCGGACGGTGAGTAGAGAGGTAGGGGGGTTCTGTGGGAGCGGATGGTGAGTACGGAGGTAGGGGGGTTCTGTGGGAGCGGACGGTAAGTACAGAGGTAGGGAGGTTCTGCGGGAGCGGATGGTGAGTACAGAGGTAGGGGGGTTCTGTGGGATCGGATGGTGAATACAGAGGTAGGGAGGTTCTGTGGGAGCGGATGGTGAGTACAGAGGTAGGGGGGTTCTGTGGGAGCGGACGGTGAGTACGGAGGTAGGGAGGTTCTGTGGGAGCGGATGGTGAGTACGGAGGTAGGGAGGTTCTGTGGGAGCGGACGGTGAGTACGGAGGTAGGGGGGTTCTGTGGGAGCGGACGGTGAGTACGGAGGTAGGGAGGTTCTGTGGGAGCGGACGGTGAGTACGGAGGTAGGGAGGTTCTGTGGGAGCGGATGGTGAGTACAGAGGTAGGGGGGTTCTGTGGGAGCGGACGGTGAGTACAGAGGTAGGGGGGTTCTGTGGGAGGGGATGGTGAGTACAGAGGTAGGGGGGTTCCGTGGGAGGGGATGGTGAGTACAGAGGTAGGGAAGTTCTGTGGGAGGGGATGGTGAGTACAGAGGTAGGGGGGTTCTGTGGGAGCGGACGGTGAGTACGGAGGTAGGGGGGTTCTGTGGGAGCGGACGGTGAGTACAGAGGTAGGGAGGTTCTGTGGGAGTGGACGGTGAGTACGGAGGTAGGGAGGTTCTGTGGGAGCGGATGGTGAGTACAGAGGTAGGGAGGTTCTGTGGGAGCGGACGGTGAGTACAGAGGTAGGGGGGTTCCGTGGGAGGGGATGGTGAGTACAGAGGTAGGGGGGTTCTGTGGGAGCGGACGGTGAGTACAGAAGTAGGGGGGTTCTGTGGAAGCGGACGGTGAGTACGGAGGTAGGGGGGTTCTGTGGGAGCGGATGGTGAGTACGGAGGTAGGGGGGTTCTGTGGGAGCGGATGGTGAGTACGGAGGTAGGGGGGTTCTGTGGGAGCGGACGGTGAGTACAGAGGTAGGGGGGTTCTCTGGGAGCGGATGGTGAGTACAGAGGTAGGGAGGTTCTCTGGGAGCGGATGGTGAGTACAGAGGTAGGGAGGTTCTCTGGGAGCGGATGGTGAGTACAGAGGTAGGGAGGGAGACGGTATATATGGGTGTGCGCAGTAACAGTGCCGGAGGTGGTGGAATGGCGTTCCGTTACGTTCCGGCTGAAAGAAAACCTCGATCACAACTAGGTCTTATTTTCGGGGAAACGGTACAATAAGAAAAAAAAACATACAGGTGCATTCACTGGATATTTCAACTACGATTCTTGACTGTTCCTTTCCTCCTTGGAGGTTTGGTTGTCCCCACCTCGCGGCAGTCCTACTGTCCTGCTTCTCTCTGCGTGACATAGAATGCATTTAAAATGCAAGAAGAAGTGTGGGAGCTCCTTAGAATGGGCACAGCGGGTGTACAGACCTGGGAACTCGGCACAGGGATGGTGGGAACCCCTCATAATGGGCACAGCAGGTGTAGAGACTCAAGAACTCAGCACAGGGATGGTGGGAACCCCTCATAATGGCACAGAAGATGTACAGACTCAAGAACTCAGCACAGGGATGGTGGGAACCCCTCATAATGGGCACAGCAGGTGTACAGACCTGGGAACTCGGCACAGGGAAGGTGTGAACCCTTCATAATAGGCACAGTAGGTGTACAGACCCGGGAACTCAGCACAGGGATGTTGGAAACTCTCATAATAGGGACAGTAGGTGTATAGACCCGGGAACTGAGTACATGCTGGTGGCATTGACCCTTTATAGATGTCTCACTAGAAGTAGTATTGCAATGTTGAACCTTCTGGAGTCTTAATAGAAAGCAGAACTCTCCGGAATCCTCCAGTGCAAATGACATTTTCACTTCGTGGTTTATGGGATTCTTCTTTATTCTGTCAAAGAGACAAGAGATTTCATTTACAAATCTTGACACTTTAAAACAGGAGGGTCGCTCACTAATGCAGTCTAATGCAGGCCATAGACGGGTCGAACATCGGCTGATTTTTTTAAATAAAATAGAAAAATCGGTCGTTCGATCGGCCGACGTTACCACCAACGTTAAAAAAATCGGCCAATTTTCGACCCGTCTACGGCCGGCATTAACCCCATAACTTCTGTCCTATGCAGAGACAGGGGAGCGCACCGTACAATGTGACAGAAATACTAATACATTATTTGGATTACAATGTTTTTATTTGGATACAAATAGGTACATTGTTGCAACCGCAAGACTTTATTCATATAAAATATAATAGCGGACTGGACTTCTTCTTCTTCCTCTTCCTCTTCCTCTTCCTCTTCCTCTTCTTCTTCTTTTTCTTCCTCTTCCTCTTCTTCTTCCTCTTCCTCTTCTTCTTCTTCCTCTTCCTCTTCTTCTTCCTCTTCTTCTTCCTCTTCCTCTTCTTCTTCTTCCTCTTCTTCTTCCTCTTCTTCTTCCTCTACTTCTTCCTCTTCTTCTTCTTCCTCTTCCTCTTCTTCTTCCTCTTCTTCTTCCTCTACTTCTTCTTCTTCTTCTTCTTCTTCCTCTTCTTCCTCTTCCTCTTCCTCTTCTTCTTCCTCTTCTTCTTCCTCTACTTCTTCCTCTTCTTCTCTTCCTCTTCGTCTTCTTCCTCTTCCTCCTCTTCTTCCTCCTCTTCTTCCTCTTCCTCCTCTTCTTCTTCTTGTTCCTCTTCTTCCTCTTCCTCTTCTTCTACTTCTTCCTCTTATTCTTCTTCCTCTTCTTCTTGCAGGTCACAGCTCATGCGCAGATTTCATTATCGGTAAAACGATCGGCCGATTTGCCCATCATTCCCGGGAAAATCTGCTGATCGTCAAAATCGGCCGCACATTTTCCAACATGCCCGATAAAAAAATGTGCAAAAACCCCGAAAAACGTCCGACCAATTAACCCACTAATGGTGCGAAAATTGGCCAATTTTTTTTTCAGCCGCAAAAATTGGCCGATTTTTGACCCGTATATGGCCAGCATTAGGCTCACCATACATGGTTCAATCATTTCTAGATCTAATAACAACTATGTTGAAGAGCCTGCCAGATTGGACACAAATTGATCAGATGGTTTTGCTAGGTCCTCATATGACATAGTCTTGGTAAATCTAAAGTCGATTGTACAAAGATTGTGTGGTCAGACTGTAACGTGTATGGGGAGCCTAAAACGCTCATTAAGCTCCAATCAGCAACCAAGACAAATTCCTTTAGCTCACACGCTGCGCCTTACACCTATGGGCCACAAACAGCAGGAAAGCCACTTTTTTACAGCTGTAGGAGAACAGTTTAGAAGTTGGAACAATAATTTGTGAAGCAGCTTTCCAGGTGGAGTTGCAAGGGTTATGGAGCTGCCTGAAGCTGAATGGGTTTCTGGAGCCACCTGGAGCTGAAGGATTTGTGGAGCCACCTGGAACAGAAGGGCTTCTGGAACCTCCAAGAGCTGAAGAGTTTGGGGACCTGTTTGGAATTGAAGGGTTTGTGGAGCTACCTGAAGCTGAAGGGTTTCTGAAACCACTTGAAGTTGAAGGTTTTCTGGACCACCTGCAGCTGATGGGTTTTGGAATCTGCCTGAAGATGAAGGGTTCCTGGAGCCTCATGGAATTCAAGGGTTAGAGGTTTCACCTAGAGCTGTATGGAGATGAAGGGCTTCTGGAGTCTCCTGGAGCTGAAGGCTTTTTGGGATCTGCCTGGAGCTATGTGGACCTGAAGGGCTTCTGGAGCTGAAAGATTTGTAGGGCCACTTGGAGCTTAAGAGTTTGGGGACCTGCATGGAATATAAGGATTTGTGGAGCTACCTGAACCTGAATGTTTCTGAAATCCCCTGGAGTGAAAGGGGTTTCTGAAACCACCGAAATTTGAAGGTTGTTTTGACCACCTAGAGCTGATGGGTTTAGGAATCTGCCTGAAGCTGAAGGGCTCCTGAAGTCTCATGGAATTCAAGGTTTAGAGGATCTGTCTAGAGCTGTATGGAGCTGAAGGGCTTATGGTGTCTCCTGGAGTGTAAGGGTTTTGGGATCTGCCTGGAGCTATATGGACCTGAAGGGCTTCTGAAGCTGAAAGTTTAGTAGGGCCACCCGGAGCTGAGGAGATTGGGGACCTGCTTGGAACTGAAGGGTTTGTAGAGCTACCTGGGACCTGAAGGGTTTCTGAAATCCCCTGCAGCTGAAGGGTTTCTGAAACCACCTGAAGTTGAAGTTTTTCTGGAACACCTAGAGCTGATGGGTTTGGGAATCTGCCTGAAGCTGAAGGGTTCCTGAAGTCTCATGGAACTCAAGGGTTAAAGGATCCATCTAGAGCTGTCTGGAGCTGAATGGCTTCTGGTGTCTCTTGGAGTGGAATGGTTTTGGGATCTGCCTGATGGAATTCAGGAGCCTCATGGAATTCAAGGGTTGGGGATTCTGCCTAGAGCTGTATGGAGTTGAAGGGCTTCTGGAGCTTACTGGAGTTGGGGATCCACATGGAGCTGTACAAAGCAGAAGCTGAAGAGATTTGTGAAGCTGCGTAGAGTTTGATTTGTGGCGCTTTCTGGATGTAAGGGTTTTTTTAGAATCCTGTGGCCGAACGGTAATTTAGGTTCTGCAGCTCTACTGGTGCAGCTAGTCCAGAAATGGAGCTGGCAAACGCAGCAAAATGTGAACCATGCTCTAGAGAAAGGTTACTTGAGGAACCTAGGGTTCCTCCAGAAGTTGCAAGGGGTTTCTTGAGCAACAAGCAATTTCTGCCTTTCAGCTATATGTGAGGGGGTAATTCTTCCCCCTGACCATCACAGTAATGTATCATGAGTTGTAGATCTAGTCATTTTTAGCACAGGTTCCCTGAGACTAGAAAGTTATTTCAAGGGATCCTCTGTGTTGAAAAGGTTGAGAAAGGCTGATCTAGATAGAAAGTTGGTTCTCCTCTGAGGATGCCAACCTAGATGGAGGCAAAATGTATAAATATATCTGAGATCTTTGGTGGTTCTTAGGCTTGCTACCTTTCTGGCCATGATGAGTGGGCCATACAACAGATAATCCATTTTTTGAGTTTAGGGTTGAGAGCATCCAGAAGAGTCTTGTTTTTGATCAATGTGACCCTTCTTACTAGGTGCTCCTAACCCTATGCTCAAAAACAGTGAAGGGGGCACCAAGTGGGGGGTTTCCTAAGACTGGAAAGTTATTTCAAGGGATCCTCTGTGTTGAAAAGGTGGAGAAAGGCTGATCTAGATAGAAAGTTAGTTCTCCTCTGAGGAGGCCAACCTAGATGGAGGCAAAATGTATAAATATATCTCAGAGATCTTTGGTGGGTCTTAGGCTTGTTACCTTTCTGGCCATGATGAGTGGGCCATACAACATATAATCCATTTTTTTAGTTTAGGGTTGAGAGCATCCAGAAGAGTCATGTTTTTGATCAATGTGACCCTTCTTACTAGGTGCTCCTAACCCTATGCTCAAAAACAGTGAAGGAGGCACCAAGCGGGGGGTTTCCTAAGACTGGAAAGTTATTTCAAGGGTTCCTCTGTGTTGAAAAGTTTGAGAAAGGCTGCTCCAGAGACGCGGGATGGAGAGTGGTGGAAGGGTCCAGTGAAGGGGGCACAAAGCGGGGGGTTTCCTGAGACTGGAAAGTTATTTCAAGGGATCCTCTGTGTTGAAAAGGTGGAGAAAGGCTGATCTAGATAAAAAGTTGGTTCTCCAATGTGACCCTTCTTACTAGGTGCTCAAAAACAGTGAAGGGGGCACCAAGCGGGGGGGTTTCCTGAGACTGGAAAATTATTTCAAGGGTTCCTCTGTGTTTGAAAAGGTCGAGAAAGACTGCTCCAGAGACCCGAAGATGTACTGAACAGATTTTTTTTTTTCCCCAAGCTCTCTGCCCCAATCTCTTCATTTTCTGTGCTGTAAAAGGTGCATTGTCCAGCATTTCAGGCCATCTCAATAAGCTTTTGTTCTCAGAGAAGATTCAGGAAAAAAAAAACTGTCTATTAAGCAGAAGCTATTTTGGTGTCAAGTTTAACAAAATCAGATTGCTTCTTCTCCTGCATCAGCATCTATCGCGGCTCTATAGAAAACTAGTTATTGAGCGGGGTACTGGGCTGCTGTGCGCAGGAACGTGGACATTTCAATTTGCCTCTGGTCTTTCCATTTGGACAGTCAATTTTGTGCGGCTTTCATGGTGTCTTTGGAAATATGGCTTCCGACAGATATTGTAATAACGATGAAGCTGACAAATAGGGAAAAGCAAAAAGACTTCTGACTCCGACCTTTGTCTGAATGTATTACAAGGCTCAGCTCTTTATAATATAATAAGAAAAAAAGGTGAAAGGAAAGCCGCGGTGCAGTTTCTCTGAGCGCAGTTTTTGAGTCATTGCTGCATTGCTGGTTCTACCATAAAGCCCAACTCCACTTCCCGAAAAATATAATTAGCCCAGCGAAGTTCCTCTCCTTTCCTGCGAGCACACAATAGGATCCTCCAGGATGGGGAGTGGTGGAAGGTCAATTAAATATGTTACATTTACCAGCCCCTTCCTGTCCTGAATGAACACGAGGAGTAATCAATTCCAGTCATTCACTGTGTTCATTGATAGGGGATGCTGTCAGGTTGGCTCTATGGACTCTCCTGGTTTCTAGCAGCAGTCCTGGCCCAGGGCCTTCTAGGGGTGTATCAGCACACCACCCGGTGCTCACATTACTGCAACATGTAAGCGCCGTCCATTACAGGAGCAAGGACCGCCCACAACCGGAGAAAACACGAGGAGGAAGAGAATCCTGTGCATCACATGACCGACGAAAAGGGAACCACAAAATATATTAATATTTTGTGTTCTCTTTTGAAGGCAGCAGGTGGTGCCCTTGGTCCCTTTTCAGATGTTTGCAAAATTCTCTGTTAGAGACGAGAGACAGAAGCTCCACTCTAAGTGTAGACGGTTAAAATCAGGCAGATTTAATGGTAAAATTGCACCCACATAGGTAGGTAACAGGTAGGCATGTCAAGTAATGGAGGTCCAGTGGGAGCATCAGGTCCTTTGGCCATGCTCTGGGTGTTTTCCCTCCGCTCCGGGGATGTCCAAGACTTGGGGAGTAGCAGAGGGCGCAGGGATGATGTCGCCGCATGGACTGGGTTTCCAAGATGGCGTGCGTTCGGAGCATTCTCACTCCTTCGTCAGGCCGACGTAGAACAAAGCCTGTCGTGTATAGAGCCCAGTAGCTCAAGCTGAAGTTTACATACACAAGTGAATTAGTCAGAACAGTGACCCCCGAGTGTAAATGTTACTTATAACATAAGGGGGGATATGATCTCCATGTATATTACATAAGGGGGGGATATGATCTCCATGTATATTACATAAGGGGGGATATGATCTCCATGTATAATACATGAGGGGGGATATGATCTCCATGTATAATACATAAGGGGGGATATGATCTCCATGTATAATACATAAGGGGGGGGATATGATCTCCATGTATAATACATAAGGGAGGATATGATCTCCATGTATAATACATAAGGGGGGATATGATCTCCATGTATAATACATAAGGGGGGGGATATGATCTCCATGTATAATACATAAGGGGGGGATATGATCTCCATGTATAATACATAAGGGGGGATATGATCTCCATGTATAATACATAAGGGGGATATGATCTCCATGTATAATACATAAGGGGGGGATATGATCTCCATGTATAATACATAAGGGGGGATATGATCTCCATGTATAATACATAAGGGGGGATATGATCTCCATGTATAATACATAAGGGGGGATATGATCTCCATGTATAATACATAAGGGGAGGGGTGATCTCCATGTATAATACATAAGGGGGGATATGATCTCCATGTATAATACATAAGGGGGGATATGATCTCCATGTATAATACATAAGGGGGGATATGATCTCCATGTATAATACATAAGGGGAGGTGTGATCTCCATGTATAATACATAAGGGGGGATATGATCTCCATGTATAATACATAAGGGGGGATATGATCTCCATGTATAATACATAAGGGGGGATATGATCTCCATGTATAATACATAAGGGGGGATATGATCTCCATGTATAATACATAAGGGGGGTATATGATCTCCGTGTATAATACATAAGGGGGGGATGTGATCTCCATGTATAATACATAAGGGGGGATATGATCACCATGTATAATACATAAGGGGGGATATGATCTCCATGTATAATACATAAGGGGGGATATGATCTCCATGTATAATACATAAGGGGGGATATGATCTCCATGTATAATACATAAGGGGGATATGATCTCCATGTATAATACATCAGGGGGGGATATGATCTCCATGTATAATACATAAGGGGGGGTATGATCTCCATGTATAATACATAAGGGGGGGATATGATCTCCATGTATAATACATAAGGGGGGATATGATCTCCATGTATAATACATAAGGGGGGGATATGATCTCCATGTATAATACATAAGGGGGGATATGATCTCCATGTATAATACATAAGGGGGGATATGATCTCCATGTATAATACATAAGGGGGATATGATCTCCATGTATAATACATAAGGGGGGATATGATCTCCATGTATAATACATAAGGGGAGGTGTGATCTCCATGTATAATACATAAGGGGGATATGATCTGAATCAGGCAGATTTAATGGTAAAATTGCACTCACATAGGTAGGTAACAGGTAGGAATGTCAAGTAATGGAGGTCCAGTGGGAGCATCAGGTCCTTTGGCCATGCTCTGGGTGTTTTCCCTCCGCTCCGGTGGTGTCCAAGACTTGGGGAGTAGCAGAGGGCGCAGGGATGATGTCGCTGCATGGACTGGGTTTCCAAGATGGCGCGCGTTTGGAGCATGCTCACTCCTTCGTCAGGCCGACGTAGAACAAAGCCTGTCGTGTATAGAGCCCAGTAGCTCAAGCTGAAGTTTACATACACAAGTGAATTAGTCAGAACAGTGACCCGAATGTAAATGTTACTTCCAGGGTTGTTCGTGTTCTTGTTTTAGAGAACCTGTGCAGAGGAAATCTGAGGGCTGTCACTGATGATCTCTGCGTTTGTAAATACTAGTTGCCTGGCTGTTGTGCTAATCCAGGGCCTCCACTATCTTCTCAGTTCAGAGACGTCAGAAACACAACAGAACTCCAAATCTACTTGTTCTGGGTCCGCGACTTAAGAACTACTGAAAGACATTGGGTCAGCATGGTAGTCAGGCAGGGGATATGATCTCCATGTATAATACATAAGGGGGGATATGATCTCCATGTATAATACATAAGGGGAGATATGATCTCCATGTATAATACATAAGGGGGGATATGATCTCCATGTATAATACATAAGGGGGGATATGATCTCCATGTATAATACATAGGGGGGATATGATCTCCATGTATGATACATAAGGGGGGATATGATCTCCATGTATAATACATAAGGGGGGATATGATCTCCATGTATAATACATAAGGGGGGATATGATCTCCATGTATAATACATAAGGGGGGGATATGATCTCCATGTATAATACATAAGGGGGGATATGATCTCCATGTATAATACATAAGGGGGGATATGATCTCCATGTATAATACATAAGGGGGGATATGATCTCCATGTATAATACATAGGGGGGATATGATCTCCATGTATGATACATAAGGGGGGATATGATCTCCATGTATAATACATAAGGGGGGGATATGATCTCCATGTATAATACATAAGGGGGGATATGATCTCCATGTATAATACATAAGGGGGGATATGATCTCCATGTATAATACATAAGGGGGGATATGATCTCCATGTATAACACATAAGGGGGATATGATCTCCATGTATAATACATAAGGGGGATATGATCTCCATGTATAATACATAAGGGGGGATATGATCTCCATGTATAATACATAAGGGGGGATATGATCTCCATGTATAATACATAAGGGGGGGATATGATCTCCATGTATAATACATAAGGGGGATATGATCTCCATGTATAATACATAAGGGGGATATGATCTCCATGTATAATACATAAGGGGGGATATGATCTCCATGTATAATACATACGGGGGGGATATCATCTCCATGTATAATACATAAGGGGGGATATGATCTCCATGTATAATACATAAGGGGGATATGATCTCCATGTATAATACATAAGGGGGATATGATCTCCATGTATAATACATAAGGGGGGGATATGATCTCCATGTATAATACATAAGGGGGGATATGATCTCCATGTATAATACATAAGGGGGGATATGATCTCCATGTATAATACATAAGGGGGATATGATCTGAATCAGGCAGATTTAATTGTAAAATTGCACTCACATAGGTAGGTAACAGGTAGGAATGTCAAGTAATGGAGGTCCAGTGGGAGCATCAGGTCCTTTGGCCATGCTCTGGGTGTTTTCCCTCCGCTCCGGTGGTGTCCAAGACTTGGGGAGTAGCAGAGGGCGCAGGGAGGCTCGCAGGGATGATGTCACCACATGGACTGGGTTTCCAAGATGGCGCGCGTTCGGAGCATGCTCACTCCTTCGTCAGGCCGACGTAGAACAAAGCCTGTCGTGTATAGAGCCCAGTAGCTCAAGCTGAAGTTTACATACGCAAGTGAATTAGTCAGAACAGTGACCCCCGAGTGTAAATGTTACTTAATACATAAGGGGGGATATGATCTCCATGTATATTACATAAGGGGGGGATATGATCTCCATGTATAATACATAAGGGGGGATATGATCTCCATGTATAATACATAAGGGGGATATGATCTCCATGTATAATACATAAGGGGGGATATGATCTCCATGTATAATACATAAGGGGGATATGATCTCCATGTATAATACATAAGGGGGGTATGATCTCCATGTATAATACATAAGGGGGGATATGATCTCCATGTATAATACGTAAGGGGGGATATGATCTCCATGTATAATACATAAGGGGGGATGTGATCTCCATGTATAATACATAAGGGGGGATGTGATCTCCATGTATAATATATAAGGGGGGATATGATCTCCATGTACAATACATAAGGGGGGGGGGATATGATCTCCATGTACAATACATAAGGGGGGGGGGATATTATCACCATGTATAATACATAAGGGGGGGATATGATCTCCATGTATAATACATAAGGGGGATATGATCTCCATGTATAATACATAAGGGGGTTATGATCTCCATGTATAATACATAAGGGGGGATATGATCTCCATGTATAATACATAAGGGGGGATATGATCTCCATGTATAATACATAAGGGGGATGTGATCTCCATGTATAATTCATAAGGGGGATGTGATCTCCATGTATAATATATAAGGGGGGATATGATCTCCATGTATAATACATAAGGGGGATATGATCTCCATGTATAATACATAAGGGGGATATGATCTCCATGTATAATACATAAGGGGGGATATGATCTCCATGTATAATACATAAGGAGGGATATGATCTCCATGTATAATACATAAGGGGGGATATGATCTCCATGTATAATACATAAGGGAGGATATGATCTCCATGTATAATACATAAGGGGGGTATGATCTCCATGTATAATACATAAGGGGGATATGATCTCCATGTATAATACATAAGGGGGGGATATGATCTCAATGTATAATACATAAGGGGGGATATGATCTCCATGTATAATACATAAGGGGGGATATGATCTCCATGTATAATACATAAGGGGGGGATATGATCTCCATGTATAATACATAAGGGGGATATGATCTCCATGTATAATACATAAGGGGGGATATGATCTCCATGTATAATACATAAGGGGGATATGATCTCCATGTATAATACATAAGGGGGGTATGATCTCCATGTATAATACATAAGGGGGGATATGATCTCCATGTATAATACGTAAGGGGGGATATGATCTCCATGTATAATACATAAGGGGGGATGTGATCTCCATGTATAATACATAAGGGGGGATGTGATCTCCATGTATAATATATAAGGGGGGATATGATCTCCATGTACAATACATAAGGGGGGGGGGATATGATCTCCATGTACAATACATAAGGGGGGGGGGGATATTATCACCATGTATAATACATAAGGGGGGGATATGATCTCCATGTATAATACATAAGGGGGATATGATCTCCATGTATAATACATAAGGGGGGATATGATCTCCATGTATAATACATAAGGGGGGATATGATCTCCATGTATATTACATAAGGGGGGATATGATCTCCATGTATAATACATAAGGGGGATGTGATCTCCATGTATAATTCATAAGGGGGATGTGATCTCCATGTATAATATATAAGGGGGGATATGATCTCCATGTATAATACATAAGGGGGATATGATCTCCATGTATAATACATAAGGGGGATATGATCTCCATGTATAATACATAAGGGGGGATATGATCTCCATGTATAATACATAAGGAGGGATATGATCTCCATGTATAATACATAAGGGGGGATATGATCTCCATGTTTAATACATAAGGGAGGATATGATCTCCATGTATAATACATAAGGGGGGTATGATCTCCATGTATAATACATAAGGGGGGGATATGATCTCAATGTATAATACATAAGGGGGGATATGATCTCCATGTATAATACATAAGGGGGGATATGATCTCCATGTATAATACATAAGGGGGGGATATGATCTCCATGTATAATACATAAGGGGGGGATATGATCTCCATGTATAATACATAAGTTGGATATGATCTCCATGTATAATACATAAGGGGGGGGGATATGATCTCCATGTATAATACATAAGGGGGGATATGATCTCCATGTATAATACATAAGGGGGGATGTGATCTCCATGTATAATACATAAGGGGGATGTGATCTCCATGTATAATATATAAGGGGGGATATGATCTCCATGTATAATACATAAGGGGGGGATATGATCTCCATGTATAATATATAAGGGGGGATATGATCTCCATGTATAATAAATAAGGGGGGGGGATATGATCTCCATGTATAATACATAAGGGGGATATGATCTCCATGTATAATACATAAGGGGGGGGATATGATCTCCATGTATAATACATAAGGGGGGGATATGATCTCCATGTATAATACATAAGGGGGGATATGATCTCCATGTATAATACATAAGGGGGGTTATGATCTCCATGTATAATACATAAGGGGGATATGATCTCCATGTATAATACATAAGGGGGGATATGATCTCCATGTATTATACATAAGGGGGATATGATCTCCATGTATAATACATAAGGGGGGGATATGATCTCCATGTATAATACATAAGGGGGATATGATCTCCATGTATAATACATAAGGGGGATATGATCTCCATGTATAATACATAAGGGGGGGATATGATCTCCATGTATAATACATAAGGGGGATATGATCTCCATGTATAATACATAAGGGGGATATGATCTCCATGTATAATACATAAGGGGGGGATATGATCTCCATGTATAATACATAAGGGGGGATATGATCTCCATGTATAATACATAAGGGGGGATATGATCTCCATGTATAATACATAAGGGGGGATATGATCTCCATGTATAATACATAAGGGGGGGGGATATGATCTCCATGTATAAATACATCAGTGGTTCATATAGTGAACTCGGTGTAGTTATTCCCTCTGAGGTCATCACAGAGGACAAGGGGGCGCTCTTTACGTCTGGAGGAAAAGAAATGTAATCTCCAAACACGGAAAGGTTTCTTCACAGTAACAGCGGTGAGAATGTGGAATAGACTCCCTCCAGAGTTGGTTGTGGCCAGCTCAGTGGATTGCTGTAGGAAAGTCCTGGATTCTTTCTTGGATACACAGAATATAACTGGATATAACATTTATAGGGAACGTTGATCCAGGGAATATCCGATTGCCTCTCAGGGGATCAGGAAGGAGTTTTTTTTCCCAGCAGGAGCAAATTGGATCGTGCTTTGCTGTGTTGGGTTTTTTTTACTTCCTCTGGATATACTGTGGGTGTAGGATAACTTTTTTTTTTTCTGTGGTTGAACTGGATGGACTTTTGTCTTTTGTCAGCCAGACTAACTATGTAACTATGTGACTAAGTATCTTCTGTTTTGTTCCAGCTGCGAATGTCTTTTCTTCTGGACGGTTTCCTGCTTGGTGATATATCGGTCCGGCTTCACGATAATAGAACTGGGAGGGCAAAATACAGAACCCTGTGGCATTTCACCAATGGGGAGGGACTGGGAGTCTGGCAGCATTTGGTGCTCCCCCTGCAGGACGTGATGGAGAGGTGAGTGTCGCTGTGCCCATTTGATGGATAAGTACAGAAAACAGTCAACAAGTTTCAGAACCGTTCCAGATAAAAGGTTTTTCTTGCTGGACATAGTCACCGATGTCCAGAGGTGGAGGGAGACATTCTGTAAATGTAGATGCCTGGTGCTGCCCCTCCAACCATGCCACCCTAGGCACTGTCTTACGTGCCACTGTGATACATACCGCCCATATTACCCATGGCGTTAGCTCTAAGAAGGTTTTGACTATTCCTGGTGATAATCATAGGGCATTATGGGTATTGAATGATAAGCAGAGAAGAGTGTACCAGTAAAACTGAACACAGATTTGCAGTGAATGTGTCCATCATGAGTTAATTCCCCATCCTCAGCATGGGGTCCTTCACCATGCTCAGCATGGTTTACTTCACCATCTCAGAATGGGTTCTTCCCCCAGCCTCAAAATTGGTCCTTTCTCCATCCTCAGAATGGGTTCCTTCCTCATCCTCAGTGCAGGTCCTCTGCCCATCTCCAACATGGGTCCCCTCCCCATTGTCTCTATGGGTGCCCCCTTCTTATCCTCAGCACTGGTCATCCTCCATTCTCAGCACAGGTACCTTTGACAGGAGTCACTTTGGGTGGGGGGCCCATGGAACCCAGCTCACTTTGGAGAGGTGGGGAGACCCCTGTCTCAGCTCCCCATATCCCTCTTATGTTTAAATCACCCTGTGCCTGTTAGGGGTACAGGGTGATCTGTCCTAATATTGTGTGGGCTTTCTCTTTAGGAGATAGGTGGGGTGGGGGGTTGTTGATTGTTTAATGTTATGTGGCTGCATCCCATTGTTCTATTGTTTGTCTTGCTTTGGAGCAAACTATTATGGGATGTATGTGTTTATGTGTATTAGCTTAGTGGGGGGGGGCGGGTCTCCAGCAGCCCTCCCTCCTGATGCTGGAGTGAAGTTTGAATACCTGTGTGTCTCTTGTTACTAAATGTAGATTGCCCCGCCCTGTGTCATTATGCAGGGGGGGGGATTGTCCCCTGAGTGTATATATCTTGTATCTGGGTTCAAATAAAGTAGTCTGTCTCCTGGTTTACTTCAAATCTGGTGTCGTCTGGATCTTCATTGGTCTTGTGTTCCAGAGCCAGATTCATTGGTCTTGTGTTCCAGAGCCTGAGAAGTAGCTTGTTGACGGAGATACCCAGTCGTGGGGGTCTGGGGTCCGTTACAGTACTCTCCTCATCCTTAGCAAGAGTCCCCTCCCCAACTGCAGCATGGGTCTCCACCCTCTGCGATGCTCCCCTTCACATATTAAGTATGGGTCCCCACCCCATTGTCTCCATGGGTGCCCCCTTCTTATCTTCAGCACTGGTCATCCTTCATTCTCAGTACAGGTCCCCTCCCCATCCTCAGCAAGTGCACCCTCAACGTGGGTCCCCACCCTTTGCACTGGGCCTGTCAGGGATCTCGGCAACACGCGGGTACGCGCATGCGCAGAGCACCGATGCACACTAGCCGGCGAGCACTGGGGCTTGAGCAACCGCGGCGGCCGTGCATACGCACTCGCGGACGCGCACCTGGCACCAATGAGAGCACAGGGCGCACTATTTAAACCAGCCCTGTGCATCTCCAAATTGCTGTATGGTCGTGTTCCTGTGTTCCTGATTGCTCCTGTATACTTGATTGCCTTGCTGCCGACCCAGCCTGATCCTGATCCTGTTGTCCTCTCCTGCTCTGACCCTTGGCTCGTCCTGACTATTCTATGCCTGATCCTGATTGTCTGACCTCCTGTTGCTGAATCCGGCCTGTGACCCGTTTATTCTTTGCCTGCTGCTCTGTACTGCCTGCTCTGCTGTTACCAACCCAGCCTGTCTGACTACGTTATACCTCTTTACATCTGGCTCTTACCTGCTATCCGCCATTGGTGGCTGCCTTTACCACAGCTGGTGTTACTCGGGGGTTGCGACCTGGTCTCAGGATGCTTCAAGTCCATCCCCACCATCAGGGGCTGTGGTGAACCAGCAGACTGAGGCTTAGACCCCGCGCCCTGAGAAACTCCAGCCTGTGGGTCGCTAGAGGCTACCGCCAGTCGGCTCCTGACAGGGCCCCTTCATATACTAGTATAGGTCCCCACCCCATCCTCAGCATGAGTCCCCACACCATCCACAAAAAGGTCCCCTCCCCATCCTCATTATGGGTTCCCTCCCTATCCTCAGCATGTGCTCCTTCCTCATCCTCAGTACAGGTTCTCTGCCCATCTCCAATATGGCTCCCCTCTCCATCATCATAATGGGTGCCTCTTCTTATCCTGAGCACAGATCGCCCTCCATTCTCATCACAGGTCCCCTCCTCAGCAAGAGCATCCTCCCCATCTTCAGCATGGGCCCCCATCCCACCCTCTGCACTGGACCCTTCCCATACCAAGCATGGTTCCCAGCTCCATCATCCAGTCCCCACGCCATCCACAGGAAGGTCCTTTCCCCACCCTCATCAATGGGTTCCCTCCCTATCCTCATCATGTGTTCCTTCCTCATCCTCAGTACAGGTCTTCTGCCCATCTCCAACATTGGTCCCCATCCTCAGCATGGGTCCCCACCCTCTGCACTGGGTTCCTTCCCATGCTCAGCATGGGTCCCCACCCCATCTATAGAAAGGTCCCCTCCCCATCCTCTTGGTGGGTCCACAGTAGGCATGAGTCAAGTGGTTCAGAAAAAATGATTCCAGCAAGAAATTACCGATTTAGCCACCGGTATAGACTCCCAATATAGCAGCTTGGGTGAAATTTCCTTGAGAAGAACATTTACTTGTTTTGGCACAAGAATAGATCCAAGCAGGGGCGGACTGACAACTCATGGGGCCCCCGGGCAAAAGGGGATCATGGGGCCCCTGTGTCCTTGCCCAAACTCAAAAAAGCCTATGAAAAAGGTACCAGGGGCATCTCATGGGGCCCCCTACTGACCCCGAGCCCTCGGGCAGTGCCCGAGTTTCCAAATGGTCAGTCCGCCCCTGGATTTAAGATACCTGAATGGTGCTTCTGTGACCCTTAGAGTCATTTAAAGCCTATTGCACCTTTAGGAAACCAACAAACTCCATTTTTATTATCATTGACTCTCATGTATTTTACTAAAATAAAGAAATGTTGCCAAAATTTTAATGATCTGTGGATTTAGAAGCTCCCAGTTTTGATCATTCCTAGACTTTGACATATCCTCAGGATAGCTTCCATGCCTATGCTCTACAGCAGCAATGGGCAAACTACGGCCCGGCGGACCTTTTAATCCGGCCCGCGGAGCTAGGCTCCCGCTAGGCTCCTCTCACAGTCCGCCCTGAAGACCGGTGTAGCATGAAAATCTGTCTCCTATGAGGATCTGTCCCCCTCGACGTATCTGCGCATGTGCCGGAGATCGCCGATCGGCTGCTAATGCCTGAAACTGGCACATGCGCAGATGCGTCGAGGGGGACAGATCTTCATAGGAGACAGATTTTCATGCTACACCGGAACGGCGCGGGAACACGGCGAGAGGAACGTGCTGAGCAAAGGTAAGTGAATTGACACAGGGGGGACTTGGGGACTTAATATGGGGGATGAATTAATATGGGGAATGAATTACTATAGGGGGGATGAATTACTATAGGGGGGATGAATTACTATATGGGGGATGAATTACTATATGGGGGATGAATTACTATGGGGGATGAATTACTATGGGGGATGAATTACTATGGGGGATGAATTACTATATGGGGGATGAATTACTATATGGGGGATGAATTACTATATGGGGGATTAATTACTATAGGGGGGATGAATTACTATGGGGGATGAATTACTATATGGGGGATGAATTACTATATGGGGGATGAATTACTATATGGGGGATGAATTACTATGGGGGATGAATTACTGTATGGGGGATGAATTACTATGGGGGATGAATTACTATATGGGGGATGAATTACTATGGGGGATGAATTACTATATGGGGGATGAATTACTATGGGGGATGAATTACTATATGGGGGATGAATTACTATAGGGGGGATGAATTACTATGGGGGATGAATTACTATATGGGGGATGAATTACTATGGGGGGATGAATTACTATGGGGGATGAATTACTATATGGAGGATGAATTACTATATGGGGGATGAATTACTATAGGGGGGATGAATTACTATGGGGGATGAATTACTATAGGGGGGATGAATTACTATGGGGGATGAATTACTATATGGGGGATGAATTACTATATGGGGGATGAATTATTATATGGGGGATGAATTACTATATCGGGGATTAATTACTATGCTTACTATGGGGGAATATTACTATACTTACTATGGATGACACATACACATCATTCATCTACTCTTGGTCCGGCCCCCGGGTCCAATATATGAACCCATTGCGGCCCTCAAGTCAAAAAGTTTGCCCACCCCTGCTCTACACAGTTCCTCAGACCAGTCTTGGAACGGGTCTCCTCCCCATCCTCAGGATAGGTCCTGTGCCCATTCTCATTGACCAGCAGGGCCAACAGGCAAGCACTACTCATGAGGACCTAGTGCAAAATCTGTTTTTCTGGATTAAGGTGACAAGAGAGGCTTCGGGACAACCGGGAAACTAGCAACTTCAATATTTATCTCATAAAAATGTAATCAAACCGTTTATTGAAAATATGCCTTAAGAAGGGCCATGTATGATATAAGGGGCCTGTAATAGGAATGTTAGAATGATGGGAACATGGATGGAAATAGGAATGGTTCAGTTTTGCCTTTACAGAACAGCCGACTCTGTTCACCCTTTGAGCTCTTCCTGGTCTCTTCACGCAGGTTCTGGTTGGAAATCCACGCCTCCTGGTCCAAGGACTCCGATTCCATCATTGCATTTGACAATGTGTCGCTCAGCTTGGGCTGCTACCTAACGAGTGAGTGCATCATTCTTCTATGTACATACTTGGGGTTTTTGTTTTTTTTTTATAACCTTCGTACGTTCTTAGACATCGGAATTGAAATTGTTAGGATATTATGTATAAATAAATTCATTGGTGCACTTCAAATGCAGTAAATCGCCATCTTAACCAGCCAAGGACTTCGATCTCATCTTCCTTTTTTATGTTTATTTATATTATTTTTAACATTAACCTCCTAAGGCCCGCCCTATAGCAGATATACTGCCACAGGGCGGCACCTGTGCATAGGATCACATGTATATACGTCATTTTGCATTTCAGGGTAGGAGGCGCGCGCAGTACCCGCAACGCCAGTCGCGCTCGCGGATTTCAATCACCGGGTCCCGGCCAACAATTACCCGCTGGTGATTACCGACAATCACCGATGGGGAGGAAGATAGTTTTGTTTACAAACAATCATCCTCCCTGTCAACTGGAGCAGACTGCACAGCACAGCCATCCCGATCAGTGTGCTTACAGTGAAGCACACACACCCTGCCCCCTAGTAAAACACACCAGCACACAGTTAACCCTTTGATCACCCCCACATTAACCCCTTCCTGCCCAGTGTCATTAGTACAGTATCAGTGCTGTTTTTTTTAGCACTGATCACTGTATTGGTGTCACTGGGGTGTCAGTGACACCAAGTTAGTTCCCCTCCCCCCCCCCCCAGTGTCAATGTTCGCTGCAGTCCCGCTAAAAGTTGCTGATCGCCGCCATTAGTAGTAGTAGGAAAAAAAAATCCCAGTATCTAAACCGCCATTTGAAAACGCTATAACTTTCACATAAACCAATTAATTTACACGTATCGGGATTTTTTTTAGCAAAGACACGGAGCAGAATATATTTTGGCCAAAATTTATGATGAAATTTGATTTTTAAATTTTTCTTACTAGACATGTTTAATAGCAAAAAGTCCAAAATATTGTTTTTTTTCTCTAAATTGTCGGTCTTTTTATGCTTATATTGCAAAAAATTAAAAACGCACAGGTGATCAAATACCACTGAAAGAAAACTCAATATGTGGGAAAAAAAAGTCCGGGTCAGAAATTTCATTTGGGTGCAGCTTTGCATGACCGCGCAATTGTCAGTTAAAGTGTCGTAACGCAAAAAATGGCCGGGTCAGGAAGGGGGGGGGGAATCCTCTGGAGGGCGACAGGGGGGAATCCTCTTGAGGGAGAGGGGTTAATAATTAAAGCTGGATTCCAGGTAAGTGTAAGCATGCGTGTGACTGTCCACCTCGTCCAATCAGAGAATGCTTTGCATTTATTGAGAAAATGCTAATTATTCTCTGAATGGCGCTGGACCTGGAAGCTATCGGCAATCACTGTAGTAGCAGTGTAGTAGCAGTGCTTACTACAGTGTCTTCCACAGGGTTCTTCCAAGTTGGACGCATACATATATACCAGGGGCGGACTGACAACTCATGGGGCCCCCGGGCAATAGGAAATCATGGGGCACCTGTGTCCTCGCCCACACTCAAACCACACCCAAAAAAGCCTATGAAAGGTACCAGGGACATCTCATGGGGCCCCCGGGCAATAGGAAATCATGGGGCCCCTGTGTCCTCACCCACACTCAAACCACACCTAAAAAAGCCTATGAACGGTACCAGGGGCATCTCATGGGGCCCCGTACTGACGCCGGGACCTCGGGCAGTGCCCGAGTGCCTAAATGGTAAGTCCACCCCTGGTATATACTTTCATTTGTTCCAGCTAGAGCAATGTAATCTTGCAAAAAAAAAATCTAAAATAAATGTCTAAATTTCAAAAAGGGGGGGGGGTTGTTGGGGGGTTTCACAAACAAACAAAAATTCCAAAACATTTGATTTATTTGCAAATAACATTTCAATGCTTTGTACCAAATCATAATTTCATAGCTTCGTTATAAAGGGGAAAAAAATGATGCGGGATGTCTCAAAAGTCACGGTATATAGGGAAAATGGGACATCGTAGCTAAATGTACCTTTATTTACAAAATATTAATAATAATTATATGATGATGAAAAATATCAAATCTTATTTGAGGTTAATTGTTTCCTGTGTATGGAAACTTCTTGGACACTTAGTGGAATAAAATGGATACTTTTGTCAACACTAACACTAGGTATTTTAAAACTAACACAGATCGAATAAAAAAACAAAAACAACTTTTTAGTTTTGAGATATATGTATATGTATATATATATATATATATATATATATATATATATATATCTACAGTATATCTATCTACAGTATATCTATCTACAGTATATCTATCTATCTATATATCTACATATCTATCTATCTATCTATCTATCTATCTACATATCTATCTATTATCTATCTATTATCTATCAATCTATCTATCTATCTATCTATCTATCTATCTATCTATCTATCTATCTATTTATCTATTATCTATCTATCTATCTATCTATCTATCTATCTATCTATCTATCTATCTATTATCTATCTATCTATCTATCTATCTATTATCTATCTATCTATCTATCTATTATCTATCTATCTATCTATCTATCTATCTATCTATTATCTATCTATTATCTATCTATTATCTATCTATCTATTATGTATCTATCTATCTATCTATCTATCTATCTATCTATTATCTATCTATCTATCTATTATCTATCTATCTATTATCTATTATCTATCTATCTATTATCTATCTATCTATCTATTATCTATCTATCTATCTATCTATCTATCTATCTATCTATCTATCTATCTATCTATTATCTATCTATCTATCTATCTATCTATCTATCTATCTATTATCTATCTATCTATCTATCTATTATCTATCTATCTATCTATCTATCTATTATCTATCTATCTATCTATCTATCTATCTATCTATTATCTATCTATTATCTATCTATCTATCTATCTATCTATCTATCTATCTATATATCTATCTATTATCTATCTATCTATCTATCTATCTATCTATCTATCTATCTATCTATCTATCTATATATCTATCTATTATCTATCTATTATCTATCTATCTATCTATATATCTATCTATCATCTATCTTTCTATCTATCTATCTATCTATCTATCTATCTATCTATCTATCTATCTATTATCTATCTATCTATCTATCTATCTATCTATCTATCTATTATCTATCTATCTATCTATCTATCTATTATCTATCTATCTATCTATCTATCTATCTATCTATCTATCTATCTATCTATCTATTATCTATCTATATATCTATCTATTATCTATCTATTATCTATCTATTATCTATCTATCTATCTATCTATCTATCTATCTATCTATCTATCTATCTATCTATTATCTATCTATCTATCTATCTATCTATCTATCTATCTATCTATCTATCTATTATCTATCTATCTATCTATCTATCTATCTATCTATCTATCTATCTATCTATCTATTATCTATCTTCTATCTATTATCTATCTATCTATCTATCTATCTATCTATCTATTATCTATCTATCTATCTATCTATCTATCTATCTATCTATTATCTATCTATCTATCTATCTATCTATCTATCTATCTATCTATTATCTATCTATTATCTATTATCTATCTATCTATTATCTATCTATCTATTATCTATCTATCTATCTATCTATCTATCTATCTATCTATCTATCTATCTATCTATATATATATTTCATAATAACAAACAACTACATTTTAGTTTTGATATATATATATATCTTTTTTTTTTTTTGGGGGGGGGGGTTACATACAAGGGTCCCTAAGGGGTGAACGAGTGTGGGCAGAGTGCTTTGAAAAAAAAAGCGTGTCCAATGCCACATTTTGAAAGCGAGTGTAAAGAAGCCCTGAGAGTATTATTTTCTATATTTACTGATATTACCGGATGAAGCAATATACTGTATTAATGAAGGATGGATTTATTTCTGTAACATCGCAGGTAACAGCGACCTGGCCGCTCAGACGGTGTCATACCTGTCCAGCAATCTCTTAATGGAGAGCAGCGTCCACAGGAGGAACGAGACGGGGCAACAGCACCTGGAGGAAGAGTTCTCCACAGTCCAACCCTCCAAGCCAGGTACTCTCACCCATCACCACTGGGTTTCATCTTTCATGGATCCATCACCACTGGGTTCCATCTTTCATGGATCCATCACCACTGGATTCCATCTTTCATGGATCCATCACCACTGGGTTCCATCTTTCATGGATCCATCACCACTGGGTTCCATCTTTCATGGATCCATCACCACTGGGTTCCATCTTTCATGGATCCATCACCACTGGGTTCCATCTTTCATGGATCCATCACCACTGGGTTCCATCTTTCATGGATCCATCACCACTGGGTTCCATCTTTCATGGATCCATCACCACTGGGTTCCATCTTTCATGGATCCATCACCACTGGGTTCCATCTTTCATGGATCCATCACCACTGGGTTCCATCTTTCATGGATCCATCACCACTGGGTTCCATCTCTCACGGATCCATCACCACTGGGTTCCTTGCTTAGATGAATATTTTCCAGCAGACAGAGTCAGGCTACAACCTTTACAGCTCCCTAAGCAGCGATAAGTACAGTGGGGGATGGGCGGCGATGCTTTGGCCAGATATTGGTAGATGTAGTCAAGTGAACTTTTGTGCAATGGAGTCTTGCTCTTGAGACACCGCCTGCTCACCAGGACCTTGGCCAACCGCTCACAAACCAAACTTGGGGTGCAAAGTGGGCGACTCCTTTCAAGCCCATGAAGTGTGGAGACTTGAAACCCTACCCACTGCTATGTGCCAGCTGTGCGCTCACAATCCATTCTGCTCTCCATTTCCCATTCCATTGCATTCCTTTTCTATCCTCCTAACTCCGATTTGGATTGAAGTAGACTTGTTAAAGGAGAGAAAATGTTTATTTTTGTTAATAAAAAAAAGCAACTGAAGGTTTCAGTAGGTCAGTCAATTCTTGTGTTCCTCTCCTACAGGCAAAAAAAATTTTTTTTTTTGCTAGAAAATGACTTAGAACTTTAAATATATTTTTAAGCTGAGGCCCCACAGAATGAAATGGTGGGTGTTGACAATTTTATATGTTACACAGCACAGCGTTTTTTTTAAATGCAAATTTTGGGGGGAAAAGAAACACTTTCGTGTATTTTAGTGCACATAAACACAATATAATACCCAATTGTTTGGTAAAATATGAAAGATGATGTTACGCAGAGTAAATAGATACCAAACATGTCATGCTTTAAAATTGCACATGCCAGTAGTACGCCTCACGGGAAGTGGTTAAAGAGTCACCTATGGACATTTTTAGGTACTGTAGAGTCTCTCATCCCTCCGGGAGGGTGTCATATGACATCCTTCCTGGATCGCACCTTGCGCATGACCGCAGGGCCGCACTGTGGCGAGATCTGTCACCGGCCGTGTACCTTGGACACGGCCAATGACAGATCTGTGTACCGGCCCCGTTGCCAGTACCTTGTGACCTGCTGTGACTAATCACAGCAGGTCACATGACGGTTGTATACAATGGAAGGCTTCCTTTCATGCCATCCATTGTATACAAGCGTGTTTAGCTGTGAATGGTCACAGTGATCACATGCACAGGCTGGGCCAATCACAGCCCATCTGTGTCATGTTATTAGCCGTGGCTAATCACAGCTAATCACAACACAAAAACCTGAATGAATCGATTTCATTCAGTTAAATGCTTACTTATAACAAAGAAATTATTTGCTATAATCAATCAAATTGTGTAAAAATAAAATAAAATACTGATCACTTCCTCAAAGTAGTACAATGTTACTATGGCAACATTATACTACTTTGGGCATAGTGTAATATGAGAAAAAAATCTTAAAAAAAGAGAAAAAAATGTAAAACAAAAATTAAAAAAATTATAAAAATATTTTAAAAAATTGAAAAAAAATTATCAATTTTTTTGTTCGTACTGTCACCAGTCAGTGTCCCTGATCACCGCCACACCAGTTATATGATGATGCTGTACTGCACTGGTGACAGTATGTAAAAATTGTGAAAATACTTTTTTAAATTTCTTCATTTTCTGAAAAATTATGACCAAAAAATTACAACTGCAGAAAACTCACCATGCCTCTTATGGACTGTCTACTTTGCAAAAAGGGGTAATTTGGGGGGATATCTGTCCTGTCCTGACATTTGAGGGATATCTGCACTGTCCTGACATTTGGGGGGATTTGTACTGTCCTGACATTTGGGGGGATTTGTACTGTCCTGACATTTGGGGGGGGGGTTGTACTGTCCTGACATTTGGGGGGATTTGTACTGTCCTGACATTTGGGGGGATATCTGTACTGTTCTGACATTTGTACTGTCCTGACATTTGGGGGGATTTGTACTGTCCTGACATTTGGGGGGATTTGTACTGTCCTGACATTTGGGGGGGATTTGTACTGACCTGACATTTGGGGGATTTGTACTGTCCTGACATTTGGGGGGATTTATACTGTCCTGACATTTGGGGGGGTTGTACTGTCCTGACATTTGGGGGGGATTTGTACTGTCCTGACATTTGGGGGGATTTGTACTGTCCTGACATTTTTGGGGGGGGGGGTGTACTGTTCTGCCATTAGGGGGGATATCTGTACCGTTCTGACATTTGGGGGATATCTGTCCTGTCCTGACATTTGGGGGATATCTGTACCGTCCTGACATTTGGGGGATATCTGTCCCGTCCTGACATTTGGGGGATATCTGTGCTGTTCTGACATTTGGGGGATATCTGTACCGTTCTGACATTTGGGGGATATCTGTGCTGTTCTGACATTTGGGGGATATCTGTACCGTTCTGACATTTGGGGGATATCTGTACTGTCCTGACATTTGGGGGATATCTGTACCGTTCTGACATTTGGGGGATATCTGTACTGTCCTGACATTTGGGGGATATCTGTACCGTCCTGACATTTGGGGGATATCTGTACTGTCCTGACATTTGGGGGATATCTGTACTGTCCTGACATTTGGGGGATATCTGTACTGTCCTGACATTCTTGGACCTCAAGAAATTAGATTGGCCGTCTGTACTTCAGGATTGATCAATTTCCAGATATATCCCAGTTTGTGGACTCTATAACTTTCCTACAGACTAAATAATAAACACCGATTTGGGTTATTTGGCCTAAACTTATGAAGAACAATTATTTATTTGCAAGCTTTTATAACAGAAAGAAAGAAAAACTTTTTTTTCAAAAGTTTCGTGTTTTTTTTGTCAATTTAGCAAAAAATAAAAACCTCAGTGGTGTTTAAATACCACCAAAGCTCTAGTTGTGTGAACAAAATTATAAAAATTTAGGTTGGGTGTCGCATGACCACGCAATTGTCATTCAAAGTGTGAGAGTGCTGAAAGCTGAGGCAGGAAGGGGGTAAAAGTGCCCGGTATTGAAGGGGTTAAAAGCCTGTACAGGTCAGCAGGTTGGAGTTACAGAGCAGGTCTGGGGCTGGAATTATTGTCCTCATTCTGACGTTTGCGATGATACCTCACATGTCTACTGCAGTTGCGTTTACATATAGACTTGCGTATGCGTTCACCTATGTGCGTAAGCACAGGGGGCGGGGAGCTTTACATTTTTAAAATTTTATTGAAAACATTTTTTACAATGTCTCTTTTTTTTAAATTACTTTTATTGCTATAACAAGGGATAGACAACATCCCTCATGATTGCTGGAGCAGTGACAGGTCCTCTTTACTGAAACACCCATAGAGCTGATCGGGGATGTGCCAGTCCTCAGTGTTCCCTATGGTAAGCCGGCAGAATTACTGGCTTCAGTCTCGGGCTTCCTGGTGGGACAGGAGAGCATTGGAAGGCAGCGGGAGGGGGAGGAGCCTTCCCGCTACATGTAAAAGAGATCCAGCGGCTATTTAGCCGCTAGGATCACTTTTCCATAAATGTGAATCGGCAGCTAAAAAAAAAAAAAAGACATTGAGATGATGTAGCTGCAGGCATCATCCTGGTATACCCGCTGAACCTCCAGGAATTCATAGGACGTCCTATTGGCAGCAAATGGTTACTACAGCAGTATTAAACCCAAAACAAACGTGTCTTATATTGCAGCTTATCTTTTCTCATTCTTAGATGTTGTGGCTGCATTCGTCTTCTTTTTAGGTTTTTTTTTTTTTTTTTTTGTCTGGTGATCCAGACAGTCAGTCTGCTGTTTTTCAAAAGAATAAGCTCTCTTGCAGATGTAGCAGTTAGAGGGCTCAGACAAACCATTTACCACTGACAAGGGGTGCTTACAATGATTGGCTTTTATTTATTTATTTATGTAAAACCTTTTTCCCAAAAGGAAAAAAAATGTTTGCTGTAACCAGAGCCGGGACCGGGTCACTTAGAGCCCAGGGAGAACATGCCAAACTGCCCCCCCCCCCCCCCCAAGGTGTATCGGCATTATGTGTCAGCAAAAATCCCCCCCCCCCCCAAAAAAAAAAAATAAAGCACTAATTTAATCTGTATCACATGCACTCTTCCAAGAAAAAAAAAAAACTCTCTAGAAATACACACCAAACTGAGCATGTGCAGCTTGCCCCCAAGACTCTGTTCTATCATGATATGAATTGGGGACAATAGAAAAGGGGAGGATCAGAGAAGACAGGATCACACATCCTCTTTACACAATACAGAGGATTAACCCCTCAGGTTATAACAAGCATGCTGTACTGCATCTACAGACTGATTTCACTGTCGGGGGTTTAGGGACACTTTAATATTCGAGTCAGGAATTCCAGAAAGTAGCGGCCAAGGGCACCCTATGGGAGACACGTCTGGTCTAATGACGCCTAGATACAGCATGGCGCACAAAGACAAATAAAACACAAAAGATATGGGGAAACCCCCGAGTTACATCAGCAATCCCCTCTAAGACAACGCTTCATTAAAACCGAAATAATACACAAATAGACTAAATGAGTTCATAATTGTCCATGAAATACACAAAGCGAGCAGCTCCGCCACGGGACTGGAATAAATTCCTGCAAAGACAATAGGAAACACAAGGGGGCGCCACTAAGTGTAGCGTTAGAAGCAACTTTATTAGGACAGCTGAGTATGCCCTCACATCAATCCGCGAACAAATGGCATCACTGGGGGGATCGTCCGCACACCAGAGATGGATGCCAGCGGCACGGATGGGAGATCCGGGCAGCCGCACTTCAGCCATAACCCCGGTAAACCACTTCTTCACTGCCTTGTTATTTCTCACCTTGACTATTGCAACTCCCTCCTCATAGGCCGACCTCTACACCGACTATCCCCCTCCAGTATGTCATGGTTGCTGCCAGACCCATCCACCTTACCAACCGCTCAGTGTCCTCCACCAATCCCTCCACTGGCATGCATTTGGTGTCCTCCACCCCTCTCTGCCAATCCTTACACTGGCCTCCTACAGTGTCCTCCACCCCTCTCCACCAATCCCTCTATTGGCTTCCATTCAGTGTCCCCCACCCTTTCCACCAATCCCTTCACTGGCTTCCATTCAGTGTCCTTCATCCCTCTCTACCAATCCTACCCTCTACCCCTCTATGCAAATCCTTACACTGGCTTCTATTCAGTGTCCTCTGCCCCTCTCCACCAATCCCTCTATTGGCTTCCATTCAGTGTCCTCCACCCTTTCCACCAATCCCTTCACTGGCTTCCATTCAGTGTCCTCCACCCCTCTCCACCAATCCCTCTATTGGCTTCCATTCAGTGTCCTCCACCCTTTCCACCAATCCCTTCACTGGCTTCCATTCAGTGTCCTCCACCCCTCTCTCCCAATCCCTCCACTGGCTTTCATTCAGTGTCCTTCATCCCTCTCTACCAATTCCACCCTCCACCCCTCTCTGCCAATCCTTACACTGGCTTCAATTCAGTGTCCTCCACCCCTCTCCACCAATCCCTCTATTGGCTTCCATTCAGTGTCCTTCACCCCTCTGTCCCAATCCCTCCACTGACTTCCATTCAGTGTCCTTCATCCCTCTCTACCAATCCCTCCACTGGCTTCCATTCAGTGTCTTTCATCCCTCTCTACCAATCCCTCCCTCCACCCCTCTCTGCCAATCCCTCCACTGGCTTCCATTCAGTGTCCTCCACCCCTCTCCACCAATCCCTCCACTGACTTCCATTCAGTGTCCTCCACCCCTCTCTCCCAATCCCTCCACTGGCTTTCATTCAGTGTCCTTCATCCCTCTCTACCAATTCCACCCTCCACCCCTCTCTGCCAATCCTTACACTGGCTTCAATTCAGTGTCCTCCACCCCTCTCCACCAATCCCTCTATTGGCTTCCATTCAGTGTCCTTCACCCCTCTGTCCCAATCCCTCCACTGACTTCCATTCAGTGTCCTCCACCCCTCTCTGCCAATCCCTCCACTGGCTTCCATTCAGTGTCCTCCACCCCTCTCCACCAATCCCTCCACTGACTTCCATTCAGTGTCCTCCACCCCTCTCTGCCAATCCCTCCACTGGCTTCCATTCAGTGTCCTCCACCCCTCTCCACCAATCCCTCCACTGACTTCCATTCAGTGTCCTCCACCCCTCTCTGCCAATCCCTCCACTGGCTTCCATTCAGTGTCCTCCACCCCTCTCCACCAATCCCTCCACTGACTTCCATTCAGTGTCCTTCATCCCTCTCTACCAATCCCTCCACTGGCTTCCATTCAGTGTCTTTCACCCCTCTCTGCCAATCCTTGGGTTCTACTGGGCCCCTTTAAAACAGATAGAAAATCCACACGCACGGGGCATTTGCCAGGCTTCATTAAAGCTTCAGAAAGCGTCACTGATTCATTTTGAAGCGGTGGGCGGTGTAATGTGTGCTAAAGTCAATGCAACTGTAAACGAGTCCTAAAAGTAAAAAAAAAAGTTACTGTCTTTGGGGAAATGCTGTAAAGATTTTGCGATTGTGCAGGAAGGAGGAGGGGAAGAAGGTTATTAGAGGAAGTTCATTTATTGAAGAAAAGTCGACTTTAATATATCAAAGAGATCAGTCAGATTTTAAGGGAAAAAAAGTTTCTTTATTGTATTAATTGTTCTAATCCAATAAAGGACCTTTTTCTGAAGATGTGAAATCTACTGACTAATCTCTTCGACCCATTAATGCCGGAGGCCTCTGCAACACACAGCCACCCGGGGATTTCTTGGATATTTCCTGGACAATAAATGTGTGGTTGGTTGACAGCCTTGCTGATCGATCTTGCTTGCACCTGACAGGCTGGATTTAGGCCGGGGAAAGATCACTCACAGCAATAATAATATTGTTATAATAAAATAGCATAAGAACCCATATTACTGCTGGAATCCTACGTCAGGGAGGAACTGGACCCACTTCTAAAATCTCATAGAAGCTGTAATACACTAGAATGCCGAAAATATTGGGCCGCCGGCCTTTCCGCACACATGGCCTTTAATGGCCCCCAGTCTTAGTCCGTAGGGTTCAATATTGAGTTGGCCCCGCCCTTCCCATGCACATGACCTTTAATGGCCCCCCAGTCTCAGTCCGCAGGGTTCAATATTGAGTTGGCCCCGCCCTTTCCACGCACATGACCTTTAATGGCCCCCCCAGTCTTAGTCCGTAGGGTTCAATATTGAGTTGGCCCCGCCCTTTCCACACACATAACCTTTAATGGCCCCCCAGTCTTAGTCTGTAGGGTTCAATATTGAGTTGGCCCCGCCCTTTGCAGCTATAACAGCTTCAACTCTTCTGGGAAGGCCGTCCACAAGGTTTAGGAGGGTGTCTATGGGAAGGTTGGACCATTCTTCCAGAAGCACATTTGTCAGGTCAGGCACTGATGTCGGGGGAGGAGGCCTGGCTCGCAGTCTCCGCTCTAATTCATCCCAAAGGTGTTCTATGGGGTTGAGGTCAGGACTCTGTGCAGGACAGTCAAGTTCCTCCACCCCAAACTGGCTCCTCCATGTCTTTATGGACCTTGCTTTGTGCACTGGGGGGCAGTCATGTTGGAACAGGAAGGGGTCATCCCCAAACTCTTCCCACAAAGTTGGGAGCATGAAATTGTCCAAAATGTCGCCTTAAGAGTTCCCTTCACTAGAACTAGGGGGCCAAGCCCGACCCTGAAAAACACGCCCACACCATAATCCCCCCTCCACCAAACTTTACACTTGGCACAATGCAGTCAGGCAAGTACCGTTCTTCTGGCCACCACCAAACCCAGACATGTCCATCGGATTGCCAGACAAAGAAGCATGATTGGTCACTCCAGAGAACACGTCTCCACTGCTCTAGAGTCCAGTGGCGGCGTGCTTTACACCACGGCATCCGCCGCTTTGCATTGCACTTGGTGATGGAAGGCTTGGATGCAGCTGCTCGGCCATGGAAACCCATTCCATGAAGCTCTCTACACACTGTTGTTGGGCTCATCTGAGGGCCACACCAAGTTTGGAGGTCTTTAGCTATTGACTCTGCAGACAGTTGGCGACTTCTGTGCGCTTCAGCATGCGCTGACCCCGCCCTGTCATGTGACGTGGCCTACCGCTTGGTGGCTGAGTGGCTGTTGTTCCCAGTTGCTTCCACTTTGTTATAATCCCACTAACAGTTGAGCGTGGAATATTTAGTAGCCAGGAAATGTCACGGATGGACTTATTGCACAGGTGGCCACCTATCACGGGACCACGCTTGGAGCCACTGAGCTCCTGAGAGCGACCCATTCTTTCACCAATGTTTGTAGAAGCAGTCTGCATGCCTAGGGGCTTGATTGTATACACCTGTGTCCATGGAGGGGATTGGAACACCTGAATCACATGATATGGAGGGGACTGAAACACCTGAATCACATGATTGGGAGGGGATTGGAGCACCTGAATCACATGATTGGGAGGGGATTGGAACACCTGAATCACATGACTGGGAGAGGATTGGAACACCTGAATCACATGATTGGGAGGGGATTGGAGCACCTGAATCACATGACTGGGAGAGGATTGGAACACCTGAATCACATGATTGGGAGGGGATTGGAACACCGGAATCACATGATTGGGAGGGGATTGGAACACCTGAATCACATGATTGGGAGGGGATTGGAACACCTGAATCACATGATTGGGAGGGCGGGGACAGTACTTTTGGCAAGTGTATGTCTGTAACATTACCCCTTTAGAAGCACACGGCAGCAGCCTTCCATCCCTGTCCCATGCCTCTGCGCCTTCTTGAAGCTCTGGCCATCCTGTGGGAGGGACTACAGTGCCTTGCCATGTAGTGACCACTCAGGATCATCCTGCCCCCCCCCCAATTTATGGGGGCGGGCTTCCTCCGTAGGCCAATCACAGTCCCCATTGGGCCCCTTTCCTCCCTGCACTGCCATCATTGCAAGGAGCAACGATCCGCAGCCGAGTTGAGACATCCTGCCAGGCTGCTTAAAGGGACCGCCAGCAAGCGCTATACTCCCCCACCCACCAAAATTATTTGGTCCCCAAATAATTTATTTAAAAATACACATTTAATTATACAAAGCTTAACATCTGGAACCAAACTAACCACATTTATCTGGTGAATCTAGACTTAATGTGCAAAATGTTCTCACACAAGATACAGGTATTGGAACTTCCCACCTTGGTGTAGCGGGGAGGAGTTGTCTCCCACTGGTATGATTCCTTGCAGCACCGCAGTGGTGATACCTTCTGCTCTCTCTGGAGTTACACTTTAAATCCCATCGTGTGTGAACACCCCGCCTGCTGCCATTGCAGCTTAAAGTGATAATAAAGCCTATTTAACAAAAAAAAAAAAGTGTTACTAAACCCCAGACCCCTCATTCACTATATCCGCTCTCCCTGGACCCCTCATTCACTATATCCGCTCTCCCCGGACCCCTCATTCACTATATCCGCTCTCCCCGGACCCCTCATTCACTATATCCGCTCTCCCCGGACCCCTCATTCACTATAACCGCTCTCCCCAGACCCCTCATTCACTATATTCGCTCTCCCCGGTCCCCTCATTCACTATATCCGCTCTCCCCAGACCCCTCATTCACTATATCCGCTCTCCCTGGACCCCGCATTCACTATATCCGCTCTCCCCGAACCCCTCATTCACTATAACCGCTCTCCCCGGACCCCTCATTCACTATATTCGCTCTCCCCGGACCCCTCATTCACTATATCCGCTCTCCCCAGACCCCTCATTCACTATATCCGCTCTCCCCGGACCCCGCATTCACTATATCCGCACTCCCCGGACCCCGCATTCACTATATCCACTCTCCCCGGACCCTGCATTCACTATATCCGCTCTCCCCGGACCCCGCATTCACTATATCCGCTCTCCTCGGACCCCGCATTCACTATATCCGCTCTCCCCGGACCCCGCATTCATTATATCCGCTCTCCCTAGACCCCGCATTCACTATATCCGCTCTCCCCGGACCCTGCATTCACTATATCCGCTCTCCCCGGACCCCGCATTCACTATATCCGCTCTCCCCGGACCCCGCATTCACTATATCCGCACTCCCTGGACCCCGCATTCACTATATCCGCTCTCCCCGGACCCTGGATTCACTATATCCGCACTCCCTGGACCCTGCATTCACTGAGTTAAAAGAAACAATGCTTCCTTTTATTTTCTTTCCCGAGATAAAAGAAACAGAGTTTCCATTTAGTTTTTTCCCCGAGTTAAGAGAAACAATGTTTCTTTTTAGTTTCTTTCCTGAGATAAAAGAAACAAAGTATCCTTTAGCTCTGGGGAAAGTGACAGCTACTTCTGGGAGCTATAGTGAAGAAAAAAAAAGTCAGCAATTGCATTTAAAAATCGGCACCGACATACACTTCGTATTGCGAAAAAAATTCATAAACAAAATTCGTAAACTGAGGCATTGTTTTCAATGGATTTTCATTTGTAAACTGAAAATTATGGTAACCGAGGCGTTCGTAAACCGAGGTGCGCCTGTATATACATAATTTTGTATTTACAGGTAGGGGGCGGTTGCGCGGCCCTACCCATGCCGCCATTGGCGGCTACGGCTGCCGATCACCAGGTCCTGGCCGGAGATTCACCACCGGCATGCGGCAATCGTCGAAGAACACTGACAGGAGAGGTCTGTGTGTAAACAATACCGATCTCTCTCCTGTCAGCTCCAGCATGCTGCTTTGTATGGCTCTGCATAGCAGCATGCGTACAGTGAAACGCACACAGTTAACCCTTTTTATCACCCCCTCGTGTTAACCCCTTCCTGCCCAGTGCCATTAGTACAGTGTCAGTGCTTTTTATTAGCACTGATCACTGTATCGGTGTCACTGGGGATGTCAGAATGCCCGCCGCAGTCCCGCTTTAAGTCGCTGATCGCCGCCATTACTAGTTGAAAAAAAAATTCCAGAATATATACCGCCATTTGTAAACGCTATAACTTTCACGTCAACCAATTACTTTACAAGTATTGGGATTTTTTTTTAGCAAAGACACAGAATACATGTTGGCCGAAATTTATGATGAAATTAGATTTTTTTACATTTTTTTACTGGACGTGTTTCGTAGCAAAAAAAGTAAAAAATATTGTTGTTTTCTCAAAATTTTCAGTCTTTTTTTGTTTATAGAGCAAAAAATAAAAAATGCACTATCAAATATGATCGTGGGGGAAAAAAGGACATGAATTTCCTATGGGTGCAGCGTTGCATGACCGCGCAATTGTCAGTTAAAGTAACACAGCGCTGTATCGCAAAAAATGGGCTGGTCAGAGGGGGGGGGGTGGGGGGGGTAAATCCTCTGGAGGGCAAGTGGTTAAAAAAGTGCCAGGAACCCTGTAACAGAAAGTAAACTTTCTTAACCCCACATAAGCTGGAATTCACCTCCTGCACATTACACATCGCTCCAGGATAATAGATACAGTATGCCAAGGGGTCCCAGAAACAGTCCCTCCAGCCCTAATTGCATGGCAAGGGTAGCTGGTATAATTCAAGGCCAACCAGGTAAGTGATAGAACCCTCTTGGGGTAAAAGTTCCTTGTAACCCCAAGAGGGGCGTTTCCTTAGTCCTGGATCCATAGTCGGTGGGAAGGAGGCTGGCACCCCGGCCCCTCCTAGAGCCCAACTCACGGTGGTTTCCATAACAAGAGGTTTCCACGAACCAGCAGGAAAAGTACAAACACAGGTCACCCTGGCAGAAGACACGGGCTCAGCTGAAACACAGAAGCTAAGCACTAAGTTACTGGAGCTCCTGATGGTGGAGATGGGTTTTGCCGCGTGTTAGTACCAGGGCGCGGTCCTCAGGATCACCCCACCAGGAGGCAAGCCGGGGTCAAGTAACAGATGGGAGGTGGAGATCAAGCAGCTGAGGAACAAGCCAAAGGTCATCGACAAGTGGTTGCAGGTTGGGATCAAGTAGAAGCGTAGTTGAGGAACGGGCCAAAAGTCATCAACAAGTGGTTGCAGGTTGGGATCAAGTAGAAGCGTTGTTGCGTAACGGGCCAAAGGTCATCAACAAGTGGTTGCAGGTTGGGATCAAGTAGAAGCGTAGTTGAGGAATGGGCCAAAGCTCATCAACAAGTGGTTTCAGGTTGGGATCAAGTAGAAGCGTAGTTGAGGAACGGGCCAAAGGTCATCAACAAGTGGTTTCAGGTTGGGATCAAGTAGAAGCGTAGTTGAGGAACGGGCCAAAGGTCATCAACAAGTGGTTTCAGGTTGGGATCAAGTAGAAGCGTAGTTGAGGAACGGGCCAAAGCTCATCAACAAGTGGTTTCAGGTTGGGATCAAGTAGAAGCGTAGTTGAGGAACGGGCCAAAGGTCATCAACAAGTGGTTTCAGGTTGGGATCAAGTAGAAGCGTAGTTGAGGAACGGGCCAAAGCTCATCAACAAGTGGTTTCAGGTTGGGATCAAGTAGAAGCGTAGTTGAGGAACGGGCCAAAGGTCATCAACAAGTGGTTGCAGGTTGGGATCAAGTAGAAGCGTAGTTGAGGAACGGGCGAAAGCTCATCAACAAGTGGTTTCAGGTTGGGATCAAGTAGAAGCGTAGTTGAGGAACGGGCCAAAGGTCATCAACAAGTGGTTGCAGGTATAGATCAAGTAGAAGTTGTAGTGAAGATAAGGACAGCCGCAGATACGCAAAGGAGCAAGATATCGGCTGGAGAGAGCACAGGAATCTGGCAGACAGGAGGTGCAGAGACATGGCTTAACCACTTCCCGACCAACCGTTGTATATAAATGGCCAGACGATGGCACTGCAGGGGCGGGTGGATGTTTTTAAACGGCCTCCCCGCACCTTGCTTGTGCGCGCTCCCCGGGAGCGCGCAGCACTGCAATCCGGTGCCCACTGTGTCCTCCAGACACAGTGAAACACTGATCGTCGGACGGGACCTCTGTACGAGGTCCCGATCATGTGATCACTGATTGACCAATCAGTGATCACATGCAAAGTAGTAAGCAAGATGTCACTTGTGACATCATTGCTTACTACGTGTGAAATCTGTGAATGATCACAGAGATCACATGGTACAGGGCCATTCACAACAGCCTTGTACCATGTGACAAGCTGTGACCAATCACAGCTCACTGAGTAGTTCTCAATGGCTGCAAGAATGCAGCCAGAGAGAAAGAGAAATGATTGTACAGCCTTTATGGGTGTAAAAAAAAAAAAAAATCTTCATCACCCCCCAAAAGTAGTACAGTGTCACCATGGTGACTGTACTGCTAGGGTGACAGTATGTAGAAAAAAAAATAATAAATGAATTAATAATAATATAAAAAAAAAATGTAAAGAAAAATGTTTAAAAATTATAATTTTTGGTTATAAACTAATTTGTTTTTTTTTTTTTTACTAAAAAGATAACGGAATAAATGTTGGCCAAGAAAAAAACACTTTTTTTTCAAAATTTTTGGACATTTTCATTCATATAGCAAAAAAAAAAAAATCCCAGCAGTGAATAAATACCACCAAAATAAAGCTTTATCTGTCTCAAAAAAATGGTAAAATAGTCATACGGGTACAGTGTCGCATGACCGCGCAATTGTCATTCAAAGTGTAATAACGCTGAAAGCTGAAAATTGCCCTGGACAGGAAAGGGGGGAGAAGTGTCCGGACTGGAAGGGGGTGAAAGTGTCCGGACTGGAAGGGGGAGAAAGTGTCCGGACTGGAAGGGGGGGAAAGTGTCCAGACTGGAAGGGGGTGAAAGTGTCCGGACTGGAAGGGAGGTGAAAGTGTCCTCACTGGAAGGGGGGTGAAAGTGTCCGGACTGGAATGGGGGTGAAAGTGTCCGGACTGGAAGGGGGTGAAAGTGTCCGGACTGGAAGGGAGGTGAAAGTGTCCTCACTGGAAGGGGGGTGAAAGTGTCCGGACTGGAATGGGGGTGAAAGTGTCCGGACTGGAAGGGGGTGAAAGTGTCCGGACTGGAAGAGGGTGAAAGTGTCCGGACTGGAAGGGGGTGAAAGTGTCCGGACTGGAAGGGGGTGAAAGTGTCCGGACTGGAAGTGGTTAAATCGGGAAATTCATTGGAGGAGCAAATGTTCATCAGAAATGAAGGACAAGGCAAGATTGTCCAAGGGTTCAGAAGGGAGCTGTCCAGGCAGAGCTCGCAGGTTCAGATCTGGACCCTGACAACTGGACTCCAATAAGTGTTTGGGGGGGGAGGGGTAGTTAATGGGTAGGGAATACATTAAAGTAAACAGTTGTTAGACTTTAGAACCACTGTAAGGTGTGTGTGTGGGGGTGGGGCATTTGGAGGGCACTAAAAACATGGTACAACCGCACATTTTTTCATAACCCCCCCCAACCACTCATCTAAATGAGGCCTCACAGTGGCTAGGACCTGCCATATAACACTGCTGGGGGTGCTTACAATGGCCAGCTTTTATTCATAAATGAAAAAAAAAATTTTCCCCAATAAAAACGGTGCTGTGCCATTTCACTTCAGAATGAACAGCGTTGTCACCCTGTTACAGGAAGTTGCAGGAAGTGGAAAAACAACAGATCTACCGGCAGAATCGTCCGGCAGCACACCAATGTTACAGCTGCCGTGTTTAGTCCGCGTATATGCGGCCTCTCTGCTTTAAGGCCCACCCCATACATGTGCCCGGCCGGCGGGAAGAGGTTCATACTAGTGACAGCTTTGCGTCATACATGTAACATTTCCACTTTAAAATGACAATGTTGAACGATTTCCTTTGTCTCTCTCCACGTGTTTTACAATCGGTTCACCGCGTTACTACCCTGTTGACGGCCCTGCCTGCGTCATGGCGCTCCGCCAGCTCCTCAAAATAGATATTGGACGGGTTATTACCTCCCCGTCCTGTTTTATTATTAATCGTTAGACATCAGCCGCTGCCGCCGCACAGCGAGCCGTGACTCCGGAGTCCCGTATTCGCTCACTTAGCCCATATGGCTAATGCATCAAATATTTATTGAGAAAGCGGCGGGAGCAGCACAGAGCGTAATGACTGCGAGTTCACAGCAGACACACGGCGACAATTAGCGTCCGCGGTCGATGTATCTCGGCGATGTGCATATGTTTATCCAGGCGGCGAGCTCATGATAGATCGCTGCGCAGGTTAGTCACGCGTGAGCCCTCCGCCTGTTTACACCTCTTATTCGGCCATAATTAATGTCGTTTATAGCGCGAAGGGATGATCCGGCTGTCGTAAAGTTGCAGCGGATGAACGGACGCGCCCAAACTGTGCATACCGCGATTATCGCTCAGCTGGAAATGGATTTAAAATGCTGCGACGCAGATGATCGCTGTGGCTTGACTCAGAACGACTTTCAAGGAGCATCTTAATTAGTTATCCGACAAATTGGGCGTTTGGTTAACGGGGATCACCGAAGCGCAATTTGTGGTTCATTTGCGGAAAAATGTCGCAATTACAGAAAACCGAAAATGTCATCTATTGCATCTTAACCACTTCCAGTCCGGACACTTTCCCCCCCTTCCAGTCCAGACACTTTCACCCCCTTCCAGTCCGGACACTTTCCCCCCCTTCCAGTCCGGACACTTTCCCCCCCTTCCAGTCCGGACACTTTCCCCCCCTTCCAGTCCGGACACTTTCCCCCCCTTCCAGTCCGGACACTTTCCCCCCCTTCCAGTCCGGACACTTTCACCCCCTTCCAGTCCGGACACTTTCCCCCCCTTCCAGTCCGGACACTTTCCCCCCCTTCCAGTCCGGACACTTTCACCCCCTTCCAGTCCGGACACTTTCACCCCCTTCCAGTCCGGACACTTTCCCCCCCTTCCAGTCCAGACACTTTCCCCCCCTTCCTGTCCGGACACTATCACCCCCTTCCAGTCCGGACACTTTCCCCCCCTTCCAGTCCGGACACTTTCCTCCCCTTCCAGTCCGGACACTTTCACCCCCTTCCAGTCCGGACACTTTCCCCCCCTTCCAGTCCAGACACCCCCTTCCAGTTTGGACACTTTCTCCCCCCTTCCAGTCTGGACACTTTCCCCCCCTTCCAGTCTGGACACTTTCCCCCCCTTCCAGTCTGGACACTTTCCCCCCCTTCCAGTCCGGACACTTTCACCCCCTTCCAGTCCAGACACTTTCACCCCCTTCCAGTCCGGACACTTTCACCCCCTTCCAGTCCGGACACTTTCACCCCTTCCAGTCCAGACACTTTCACCCCCCTTCAAGTCCAGACACTTTCACCCCCTTCAAGTCCAGACACTTTCACCCCCTTCAAGTCCAGACACTTTCACCCCCTTCAAGTCCAGACACTTCCACCCCCTTCCAGTCTGGACACTTTCACCCCCTTCCAGTCCGGACACTTTCACCCCCTTCCAGTCCGGACACTTTCACCCCCTTCCAGTCCGGACACTTCCACCCCCTTCCAGTCCGGACACTTTCCCCCCTTCCAGTCCGGACACTTTCCCCCCCTTCCAGTCCGGACACTTTCCCCCCTTCCAGTCCGGACACTTTCCCCCCCTTCCAGTCCGGACACTTTCCCCCCCTTCCAGTCCGGACACTTTCCCCCCTTCCAGTCCGGACACTTTCCCCCCTTCCAGTCCGGACACTTTCCCCCCCTTCCAGTCCGGACACTTTCCCCCCTTCCAGTCCAGGCCAATTTCCAGCTTTCAGCACTATCACACTTTGAATGAATGAGATTTCAGTTTATATCTTTAATGTAACATTAAATTGAGCACAAACAGTTCGAGTTTCCGTTTCCCTTCAGCCTGTTTCATTCCAGATCTGTGTGACCGATGGCTGAGCTGAAGAAGGTCTAATGGGACGAAGAAACAATATGTCTTCCTGCGTTTTGCCCCTCTATGATTAGGATCAGCGGCTGGCGCCATGTTTTGGTGGCATTTTCGGGATCTTGTCTAGAATTAATGAAGAACTCTTCTCTATCAGGGAGGCTCCTCGGCCAACGAAGGAGATGGATATTAATCCTTAATTAACATTATGTCAAATCTTCCGTCGGAGATCAGTCAGCCGTGTAATTCAGACACAGGTGCCGGGCTTCCGTCCAATGGCTGATGAGTGACAACTCCCACTGCGCCTTCGCTGCCCCCCGAGATTAATCAGCAACTAAAAGTGATCAAACACAGAATTTCAGGAGAGTTATAGAGGAAGGAGCGGAGTCCTCCAGCAGTGCAGAGTATTTCAGGAGAGGAGTTATAGAGGAAGGAGCGGAGTCCTCCAGGAGCGCAGAGTATTTCAGGAGAAGAGTTATAGAGGAAGGAGCGGAGTCCTCCAGCAGTGCAGAGTATTTCAGGAGAGGAGTTATAGAGGAAGGAGCGGAGTCCTCCAGCAGTGCAGAGTATTTCAGGAGAGGAGTTATAGAGGAAGGAGCGGAGTCCTCCAGCAGTGCAGAGTATTTCAGGAGAGGAGAGTTATAGAGGAAGGAGCGGAGTCCTCCAGCAGAGCAGAGTATTTCAGGAGAGGAGTTATAGAGGAAGGAGCGGAGTCCTCCATCAGCGCAGAGTATTTCAGGAGAGGAGTTATAGAGGAAGGAGCGGAGTCCTCCAGCAGCGCAGAGTATTTCAGGAGAGGAGTTATAGAGGAAGGAGCGGAGTCCTCCAGCAGTGCAGAGTATTTCAGGAGAGGAGAGTTATAGAGGAAGGAGAGGAGTACTCCGGCAGCGCAGAGTATTTCAGGAGAGGAGTTATAGAGGAAGGAGCGGAGTCCTCCAGCAGTGCAGAGTATTTCAGGAGAGGAGAGATATAGAGGAAGGAGAGGAGTCCTCCAGCAGCGCAGAGTATTTCAGGAGAGGAGAGTTATAGAGGAAGGGGCGGAGTCCTCCAGCAGCGCAGAGTATTTCAGGAGAGGAGAGTTATAGAGGAAGGAGCGGAGTCCTCCAGCAGCGCAGAGTATTTCAGGAGAGGAGAGATATAGAGGAAGGAGCGGAGTCCTCCAGCAGCGCAGAGTATTTCAGGAGAGGAGAGTTATAGAGGAAGGAGCGGAGTCCTCCAGCAGTGCAGAGTATTTCAGGAGAGGAGAGTTATAGAGGAAGGAGCGGAGTCCTCCAGCAGTGCAGAGTATTTCAGGAGAGGAGTTATAGAGGAAGGAGCGGAGTCCTCCAGCAGTGCAGAGTATTTCAGGAGAGGAGAGTTATAGAGGAAGGAGCGGAGTCCTCCAGCAGTGCAGAGTATTTCAGGAGAGGAGTTATAGAGGAAGGAGCGGAGTCCTCCAACAGTGCAGAGTATTTCAGGAGAGGAGAGTTATAGAGGAAGGAGCGGAGTCCTCCAGCAGTGCAGAGTATTTCAGGAGAGGAGAGTTATAGAGGAAGGAGCGGAGTCCTCCAGCAGTGCAGAGTATTTCAGGAGAGGAGAGTTATAGAGGAAGGAGCGGAGTCCTCCAGCAGAGCAGAGTATTTCAGGAGAGGAGTTATAGAGGAAGGAGCGGAGTCCTCCAGCAGAGCAGAGTATTTCAGGAGAGGAGTTATAGAGGAAGGAGAGGAGTCCTCCAGCAGAGCAGAGTATTTCAGGAGAGGAGTTATAGAGGAAGTAGCGGAGTCCTCCAGCAGTGCAGAGTATTTCAGGAGAGGAGTTATAGAGGAAGTAGCGGAGTCCTCCAGCAGAGCAGAGTATTTCAGGAGAGGAGAGTTATAGAGGAGGGAGCGGAGTCCTCCAGCAGTGCAGAGTATTTCAGGAGAGGAGTTATAGAGGAAGGAGCGGAGTCCTCCAGCAGAGCAGAGTATTTCAGGAGAGGAGTTATAGAGGAAGGAGAGGAGTCCTCCAGCAGAGCAGAGTATTTCAGGAGAGGAGAGTTATAGAGGAAGTAGCGGAGTCCTCCAGCAGAGCAGAGTATTTCAGGAGAGGAGAGTTATAGAGGAGGGAGCGGAGTCCTCCAGCAGTGCAGAGTATTTCAGGAGAGGAGTTATAGAGGAAGTAGCGGAGTCCTCCAGCAGAGCAGAGTATTTCAGGAGAGGAGAGTTATAGAGGAGGGAGCGGAGTCCTCCAGCAGTGCAGAGTATTTCAGGAGAGGAGAGTTATAGAGGAAGGAGCGGAGTCCTCCAGCAGCGCAGAGTATTTCAGGAGAGGAGTTATAGAGGAAGGAGCGGAGTCCTCCAGCAGAGCAGAGTATTTCAGGAGAGGAGTTATAGAGGAAGGAGCGGAGTCCTCCAGCAGAGCAGAGTATTTCAGGAGAGGAGTTATAGAGGAAGGAGCGGAGTCCTCCAGCAGAGCAGAGTATTTCAGGAGAGGAGTTATAGAGGAAGGAGCGGAGTCCTCCAGCAGTGCAGAGTATTTCAGGAGAGGAGTTATAGAGGAAGGAGCGGAGTCCTCCAGCAGCGCAGAGTATTTCAGGAGAGGAGTTATAGAGGAAGGAGCGGAGTCCTCCAGCAGAGCAGAGTATTTCAGGAGAGGAGTTATAGAGGAAGGAGCGGAGTCCTCCAGCAGAGCAGAGTATTTCAGGAGAGGAGTTATAGAGGAAGGAGCGGAGTCCTCCAGCAGAGCAGAGTATTTCAGGAGAGGAGTTATAGAGGAAGGAGCGGAGTCCTCCAGCAGAGCAGAGGACATCAATCATTAATCCAATAAGAGCCAATTTATATTTTTCAGTGCATTTAACCACTTCAGCCCCAGGCCAATTCTGACATTTCTCTCATATACTGTATGTAAAAATCAACATTTTTGCTAATAAATTACTTATAACCCCCAAAGTTTATACATTTATATATATTTGGACACCGACACAAGTTTCATACTTTTAGCTCTGAATGCCACCAGAATAAATTAAAATGAAACAATCCAAATGAAATTGAAGTGCAGCTTTAATCCAAGGGGTTGAACATAAATATCAAGTACAAATTTTAGGAATTGCAACCATTTGTATACACAGTCCCTCCATTTTCAGGGGCTGAAATGTAATTGGATAAATTAATGTAATCATAAATAAAATGTTTGTTTGTAATATTTTGTTGAGAATCCTTTACTGGCAATGACTGCCTGAAGTCTGGAACCCATGGGCATAACCAAAGACTGGGTTTCCTCCTTCCTGATGCTTTGCCTGAAGTCTGGAACCCGTGGACATGACCAAAGACTGGGTTTCCTCCTTCCTGATGCTTTGCCTGAAGTCTGGAACCCATAGACATGACCAAAGACTGGGTTTCCTCCTTTCTGATGCTTTGCCTGAAGTCTGGAACCCATAGACATGACCAAAGACTGGGTTTCCTCCTTTCTGATGCTTTGCCTGAAGTCTGGAACCCGTGGACATGACCAAAGACTGGGTTTCCTCCTTCCTGATGCTTTGCCTGAAGTCTGGAACCCGTGGACACGACCAAAGACTGGGTTTCCTCCTTTCTGATGCTTTGCCAGGCTCTCACTGCAGCCATCTTCAGTTGTTCTTTGTTTGTGGCTCTTTCTGCCTTTAGTTTTGCCTTCAGCAAGTGAAATGCTCTGTTGGGTTGAGATCAGGTGATTGACTCGGCCATTGCAGAATAGTCCGCCTCTTTTCCTTTAAAAGCTCCTGGGTTGCTCTTACAGTGTGTTTTGGATCATTGTCCATCTGTACCGTGAAGTGCCGTCCAATCACCTTTGCTGCATTTGGCTGAATCTGGGCTGACAGTATATCTGTAAACACGGCAGAATTCATCCGGCTGCTTCTGTCTTCTGTCACATCATCAATAAACACCAATGATCCAGTGCCACTGGAAGCCATGCATGCCCATGCCATCACACTGCCTCCACCCATGCCATCACACTGCCTCCGCCCATGCCATCACACTGCCTCCGCCCATGCCATCACACTGCCTCCGCCCATGCCATCACACTGCCTCCGCCCATGCCACCACATTGCCTCCGCCCATGTCACCACACTGCCTCCACCCATGTCACCACACTGCCTCCGCCCATGCCACCACACTGCCTCCGCCCATGCCACCACACTGCCTCCGCCCATGCCACCACACGGCCTCCGCCCATGCCATCACACTGCCTCCGCCCATGCCACCACACTGCCTCCTCCCATACCACCACACGGCCTCCACCCATGCCATCGCACTGCGTCCACCCATGCCACCACACTGCCTCCACCCATGCCACCACACTGCCTCCGCCCATGCCACCACACGGCCTCCGCCCATGCCATCACACTGCCTCCGCCCATGCCATCACACGGCCTCCGCCCATGCCATCACACTGCCTCCGCCCATGCCACCACACTGCCTCCTCCCATACCACCACACTGCCTCCGCCCATGCCACCACACTGCCTCCGCCCATGCCACCACACTGCCTCTGCCCATGTCACCACACTGCCTCCGCCCATGCCACCACACTGCCTCCGCCCATGCCACCACACTGCCTCCACCCATGCCACCACACTGCCTCCACCCATGTCACCACACTGCCTCCACCCATGCCATCACACTGCCTCCACCCATGCCATCACACTGCCTTCACCCATGTCACCACACTGCCTCCACCCATACCACCACACTGCCTCCACCCATGCCATCACACTGCCTCCACCCATGCCATCACACTGCCTCCACCCATGCCACCACACTGCCTCCACCCATGCCACCACACTGCCTCCACCCATGTCACCACACTGCCTCCACCCATACCACCACACTGCTTCCACCCATGCCATCACACCGCCTCCACCATGTTTTACAGATGACGTTGTGTGCTTTGGATCATGAGCTGTTCCAAGCCTTCTCCACACTTTTTTCTTCCCATCATTCTGGTAGATTCATCTTAGTTTCATCCGTCCAAAGAATACTTTTCCAGAACTGGTCCGGCTTTGTTAGATGTTTTTTGGCAAAGTCAAACCTGGCTTTTTTGTTCTTCAGGCTTATGAATGGTTTGCACCTTGTGGTGAACCCTCTGTATTTGCTCTCGTGAAGTCTTCTCTTGATTGTAGACTTTGACAATGACACGCCCACCTCCTGGAGAGTGTCCTTCACTTTTCTGGATGTTGTGAATGGGTTTGTCTTTCCCATAGAGAGGATCCTGAGATCATCCACCACTGTTGTCTTCCGTGGACGTCCATGCCTTTGTATGTTGCTGAGCTCCCCAGTGCGTTCCTCTTTCCTCAGAATGGCCCAAACTGTTGATTTGGCCGCTCCTAATGTTGCTGCGATCTCTCTGATGGATTTGTGTCATTTTTGAAGCCTTAGGGCTCATTTAGACAAGCAGCTGCTAAACTCGAGTTTAGGAGCTTTTGGCATTTTTTTGTCAAAGCTCCTAAATTCGGCTCCATAAAAGCCTATGTGTCCATGTACTGAGTTTAGCAGCTGCCATGTTTAGGTGAGGTTAAGCCGCCCTCTCCTGAACGCAAAAGAATGCGTTCAGGATAGGAACGTTTGGACCGCCGACCACGGGAAACCACAAAACGTGGCAGTCATGGTAGGCTTGTGTACATGGAGCCTTACAATGGCCTGTTTCACTTGCATGGACGGCTCCTTTGAACGCATGATGTAGGTTCACAGCAATAGATTCCAAATGCAAATACCACACTTACAATCAACTCCAGACCTTTCACCTGCTTAATGGATGAAGAACCTGCATTCACTATATCCGCTCTCCCCGGACCCCGCATTCACTATATCCGCTCTCCCCGGACCCCGCATTCACTGTATCCGCTCTCCCCGGACCCCGCATTCACTGTATCCGCTCTCCCCGGACCCCGCATTCACTGTATCCACTCTCCCCGGACCCCGCATTCACTGTATCCGCTCTCCCCGGACCCCGCATTCACTGTATACGCTCTCCCCGGGCCCCGCATTCACTATATCCGCTCTCCCCGGACCCCGCATTCACTGTATCCGCTCTCCCCGGGCCCCGCATTCACTGTATCCGCTCTCCCCGGACCCCGCATTCACTGTATCCGCTCTCCCCGGACCCCGCATTCACTGTATCCGCTCTCCCCGGACCCGGCATTCACTGTATCCGCTCTCCCCGGACCCCGCATTCACTGTATCCGCTCTCCCCAGGACCCCGCATTCACTATATCCGCTCTCCCCGGTCCCCGCATTCACTATATCCGCTCTCCCCGGACCCCGCATTCACTATATCCGCTCTCCCCGGACCCCGCATTCACTATATCCGCTCTCCCCGGACCCCGCATTCACTATATCCGCTCTCCCCGGACCCCGCATTCACTATATTCGCTCTCCCGGGACCCCGCATTCACTATATCCGGTCTCCCGGACCCCGCATTCACTATATCCGCTCTCCCCGGACCCCGCATTCACTATATCCGCTCTCCCCGGACCCCGCATTCACTATATCCGCTCTCCCCGGACCCCGCATTCACTATATCCGCTCTCCCCGGACCCCGCATTCACTATATCCGCTCTCCCCGGACCCCGCATTCACTATATCCGCTCTCCCCGGACCCCGCATTCACTATATCCGCTCTCCCCGGACCCCGCATTCACTATATCCGCTCTCCCGGGACCCCGCATTCACTATATCCGGTCTCCCGGACCCCGCATTCACTATATCCGCTCTCCCCGGACCCCGCATTCACTATATCCGCTCTCCCCGGACCCCGCATTCACTATATCCGCTCTCCCCGGACCCCTCATTCACTATATCCGCTCTCCCCGGACCCCGCATTCACTATATCCGCTCTCCCCGGACCCCGCATTCACTATATCCGCTCTCCCCGGACCCCGCATTCACTATATCCGCTCTCCCCGGACCCCGCATTCACTATATCCGCTCTCCCCGGACCCCGCATTCACTATATCCGCTCTCCCCGGACCACGAATTCACTATATCCGCTCTCCCCGGACCCCTCATTCACTATATCTGCTCTCCCCGGACCCCGCATTCACTATATCCGCTCTCCCCGGACCCCGCATTCACTATATCCGCTCTCCCCGGACCCCGCATTCACTATATCCGCTCTCCCCGGACCCCGAATTCACTATATCCCCTCTCCCCGGACCCCGCATTCACTATATCCGCTCTCCCCGGACCCCGCATTCACTATATCCGCTCTCCCCGGATCCCGCATTCACTATATGCGCTCTCCCCGGACCCCGCATTCACTATATCTGCTCTCCCCGGACCCCGCATTCACTATATCCGCTCTCCCCGGACCCCGCATTCACTATATCCGCTCTCCCCGGACCCCGCATTCACTATATCCGCTCTCCCCGGACCCAGCATTCACTATATCCGCTCTCCCCGGACCCCGCATTCACTATATCCGCTCTCCCGGACCCCGCATTCACTATATCCGCTCTCCCCTGACCCCTCATTCACTATACCCGCTCTCCCCGGACCCAGCATTCACTATATCCGCTCTCCCCGGACCCCGCATTCACTATATCCGCTCTCCCCGGACCCAGCATTCACTATATCCGCTCTCCCCGGACCCCGCATTCACTATATCCGCTCTCCCCGGACCCAGCATTCACTATATCCGCTCTCCCTGGACCCTGAATTCCCTATAACCGCTCTCCCACAGTACACACAACATTGAAATGCAATTATTTTAGTAAATATAAACTACTAAATCCCTTGTCTCATCAGCAGTCTTGTGACTTCTATCCAGCAGAGCACTGGTTAAAGCTTGTAGAAGGAGCTTTCATTCTCCCCTGACTGTCCTTTGAGGCTGCATGACCCCTGACCCTCTATCTGGACAGCGCTGTTTGGTCCTGTGCTGATCACATGCACCCTCACAAAGAAATAAAAAAAAACTCTCTAGCAATACACACCAAACTGAGCATGTGCAGCTTGCCCCCAAGGCTCTGTTCTATCAGAAGATGGCTTGGTGACAGTAAGAGAAGGGGAGGAATAGAGAAGACAGGATCAAACCACCTTTTTTACACAGTGTGGAGAATTAACCCCTTCGGTTCCGCAGTGAGTATAACAAGCAATGCTTTACTGCATCTACAGACTGATTGCACTGTTGGGGGTTCAGTAACACTTTAATATTTGAGTCAGGAATTCCAGAAAGTAGCAGCCGAGGGCGCCCTATGGGAGACACGTCTGGTCTAATGACGCCTAGATGCAGCATGGCGCACACAGACAAATAAAACACAACAGATATGGTGCGTACTTTTTTTGGAACGCTTCGGTGTTTCGTTTTTGCACAGCACTGCGGGTAAAAAAAAAAAAAGTACCCTGTAATGCTGCAGTAACAAGTAGTGATAGTCCTGCAGGCATTGTGGTGCAATTCATTTTCAAATTGCCCTCCAATGAACTAAGGCAATGTGCAGGTGCTGTAGCACATCACATTGCAAATATCTGATATGGGGGCATCTTGGTGCGTCGGCAGCTGAACGTTTTCAATAGGCTGCCTAATAACACGCAGCAAGAATACAAATGGCGCAGGTGGCGGGGACGAGCGGGACGTTCCTATCGCTAATTCTCCTATTAGCATAACTAATTGTAAATCGCGTCTCCGGGTGAAAATGTGAGAAGAATTTATGAATCGGCAGGAAGAAAATAAGCCTCTTGCTATGGAGGATCTCGAGCAGCTCGCTCCCGAGCTTACACCGCAGCGCGAGATACCGCATGTATACTGCGCAGGAATCGCACCGCGAATTACATGCGATGTCTGTGCGCTGCGATGTTAGCCGGACATTTTTGTATGGCTCAAATCACATCCGCATCAAAAAGGTGCAGGAACTGTTTTTTTTTTTAGTACCCGCACCAAAATTGCATCGCATGGGTGTTCTCCCCCACACAATGCAACATAGTTACATAGTTATATAGTTACATAGTTATATAGTTATATAGTTACATAGTTACATAGTTATATAGTTACATAGTTATATAGTTATATAGTTACATAGTTACATAGTTATATAGTTATATAGTTACATAGTTACATAGTTATATAGTTACATAGTTATATAGTTACATAGTTACATAGTTACATAGTTATATAGTACATAGTTATATAGTTACATAGTTATATAGTTATATAGTTACATAGTTATATAGTTACATAGTTATATAGTTACATAGTTATATAGTTATATAGTTACATAGTTATATAGTTACATAGTTACATAGTTATATAGTTACATAGTTACATAGTTACATAGTTATATAGTACATAGTTATATAGTTACATAGTTATATAGTTATATAGTTACATAGTTATATAGTTACATAGTTATATAGTTACATAGTTATATAGTTATATAGTTACATAGTTACATAGTTATATAGTTACACAGTTACATAGTTACATAGTTATATAGTTACACAGTTACATAGTTATATAGTACATAGTTATATAGTTACACAGTTACACAGTTACATAGTTACACAGTTACATAGTTATATAGTTATATAGTTACACAGTTACATAGTTATATAGTTACATAGTTATATAGTTATATAGTTACACAGTTACATAGTTATATAGTTACATAGTTATATAGTTACACAGTTACACAGTTACATAGTTACATAGTTACATAGTTATATAGTTACACAGTTACATAGTTACATAGTTATATAGTTACATAGTTATATAGTTATATAGTTACACAGTTACATAGTTATATAGTTATATAGTACATAGTTATATAGTTACATAGTTATATAGTTACATAGTTATATAGTTACATAGTTATATAGTTATATAGTTACATAGTTATATAGTTACATAGTTATATAGTTACATAGTTACATAGTTATATAGTTACATAGTTACACAGTTACATAGTTACACAGTTACATAGTTATATAGTTACATAGTTATATAGTTACATAGTTATATAGTTACATAGTTACATAGTTACATAGTTATATACAGGTAGTTATATAGTTACATAGTTATATAGTTACATAGTTACATAGTTATATACAGGTAGTTATATAGTTACATAGTTATATACAGGTAGTTATATAGTTACATAGTTACACAGTTACATAGTTATATAGTTACATAGTTATATACAGGTAGTTACATAGTTACATAGTTATATACAGGTAGTTATATAGTTACATAGTTACATAGTTATATACAGGTAGTTACATAGTTACATAGTTATATACAGGTAGTTATATAGTTACATAGTTACATAGTTATATACAGGTAGTTATATAGTTACATAGTTACATAGTTATATACAGGTAGTTATATAGTTACATAGTTACATAGTTATATACAGGTAGTTATATAGTTACATAGTTACATAGTTATATACAGGTAGTTATATAGTTATATACAGATAGTTATATAGTTACATAGTTACACAGTTACACAGTTACATAGTTATATAGTTACATAGTTATATACAGGTAGTTATATAGTTACATAGTTATATACAGGTAGTTACATAGTTATATACAGGTAGTTACAGTCATGGCCGAAATTGTTGGCACCCTTGATATTTCTCCAGGAAATCATGTATTTCTCACGAAACGTATTGCATTAACACATGTTTTGCTATACACATGTTTATTCCCTTTGTGTGTATTGGGACAAAACAAAAAAAGGGAGGAAAGAAAGCAAATTCGACATAATGTCACACAAACCTCCAAAAATGGGCTGGACAAAAGTATTGGCACCCTTTCACAACTGCGGATAAATAAGAATGTTACAAGCATGTGATGCTCCTGTAAACTCACCTGGGGCAAGTAACAGGTGTGGGCAATATAGAAATCACACCTGAAAGCAGATAAAAAGGAGAGACGTTCACTTAACCTTTGCATTGTGTGTCTGTCTGTGCCACACTAAGCATGGACAACAGAAAGAGGAGACGAGAACTGTCTGAGGACCTGAGAACCAAAATTGTGGCAAAATATCAACAATCTCAAGGTTACAAGTCCATCTCCAGAGAACTAGATTTGCCTTTGTCCACAGTGCGCAACATTATCAAGAAGTTTGCAACCCATGGCACTGTAGCTAATCTCCCTGGTCGTGGACGGATGAGGAAAATTGATGAAAGATTGCAACGCAGAATAGTCCGGATGGTGGATAAGCAGCCCCAAACATGTTCCAAAGACATTCAAGCTGTCCTGCAGGCTCAGGGAGCATCAGTGTCAGCGCGAACTATCCGTCGACATTTAAATGAAATGAAACGCTATGGCAGGAGACCCAGGAGGACCCCACTGCTGACACAGAGACATAAAAAAGCAAGACTACAGTTTGCCAAAATGTACTTGAGTAAGCCAAAAGCCTTCTGGGAAAACGTCTTGTGGACAGATGAGACCAAGATAGAGCTTTTCGGTAAAGCACATCATTCTACTGTTTACCGAAAACGGAATGAGGCCTACAAAGAACAAAACACAGTACCTACGGTAAAATATGGTGGAGGTTCAATGATGTTTTGGGGTTGTTTTGCTGCCTCTGGCACTGGGTGCCTTGACTGTGTGCAAGGCATCATGAAATCTGAGGATTACCAAAGGATTTTGGGTCGCACTGTAGGGCCCAGTGTCAGAAAGCTGGGTTTGCGTCCAAGATCCTGGGTCTTCCAGCAGGACAATGACCCCAAACATACGTCAAAAAGCACTCAGAAATGGATGGCAAAGAAGCGCTGGAGAGTTCTGAAGTGGCCAGCAATGAGCCCAGATCTAAATCCCATTGAACACCTGTGGAGAGATCTTAAAATTGCTGTTGGGAAAAGGTGTCCTTCCAATAAGAGAGACCTGGAGCTGTTTGCAAAGGAAGAGTGGTCCAAAATTCCGGGTGAGAGGTGTCAGAAGCTTATTGATGGTTATAGGAAGCGACTGATTTCAGTTATGTTTTCCAAAGGGTGTGCAACCAAATATTAAGTTAAGGGTGCCAATACTTTTGTCCAGCCCATTTTTGGGGTTTTGTGTGACATTATGTCATATTTGCTTTTCTGCCTCTGTTTTATATTTGTTCCAATACATACAAAGGGAATAAACATGTGTATAGCAAAACATGTGTTAATGCAATACCTTTTTTGTGTGAAATACTTGATTTTCAGGAAAAATATCAAGGGTGCCAACAATTTCGGCCATGACTGTATATAGTTACATAGTTAGTCTGGCTGAAAAAAGACAAAAGTTTATCCAGTTCAACCATTACATAAAAAAAAAGTTATAATCCTCCACCCACAGTATATCCAGAGGACTCTGGCAATTGCGTTCTGTTTTGGGGTGTCATTAACCCCTCGCCCTCCAGAGGACTCCCCCCCCCCCCCCCTCTTCCTGACCAGGCCATTTTTGGCGATACAGCACTGCGGTACTTTAACTGACAATTGCGCAGTCATGCCATGCCGCACCCAAATGAAATTTACATCCTCTTTTTCCCACACATGGAGCTTTCTTTCCGTGGTCTTTGATCGCCTGTGCGTTTTTTATTTTTTGCGCTATAAACAAAAAGACTGACAATTTTGAGAAAAAAAACAATATTTTTGACTTTTTGCTATTAAACACATCCAGAAAAAAAAACATTTTAAAAATCAAATTTCGTCTTAAATTTCAGCCAAAATGTATTCCGCTCCGTGTCTTCTCTGAAGAAACATCCCAATACGTGTCAATTAATTGGTTTACGTGAAAGTTATAGCGTTTACGAATGGCGGTGTAGATCCTGGGATTTTTTTCATATATACAGTATTTACTCGGTACAACCGCATCTTTTATATTTACCAAACAATTGGGTTTTGTGCATCCTAAAATTGATGTTAGCTTTTTGGGTTTTTTTTTATAATTTTGCATTTCCCAGACCTTTGCGGTGATATCGTGAAATGTAAAAAAAATTGTTACTACCAATATTTTATTCTCTAGGGTGTCTGCTTTCAGACAGTATATAAATTGTTGCGCTACATGTTTGGTATCTATTTACTCGGTACAACCTCATCTTTTATATTTTCCAAACAATTGGGTTTTGCGTACCCTAAAATTGGCTTTTTATTTTTTTTTCTGAAATTTTGCATTTCCCAGAACTTTGCGGTGATATCGCAAAATGTAAAAAAAATGGTCACTACCATTATTTTATTCTCTAGGGCACAGGTGCCAAACACAAGGCCAGCGGGCCGAACCTGGCCCTCCAGGCCATTTCATGTGGCCCTTGCACCTCTCTTGCAGGTACCCCCCTTGTCTCCGCACCCACCTTGTATAGCAGTCGGCAGCAGAGAGAAAATAGAACTCTTCCCCAAATCCTGCGCCTCTCAATGCAGCTGCAGCACCCCCTCATCTCCTGGTCTCAGCATTCAGCAGACTCTGGTAACTGACTCCACTCCTCCTCTGGTCCTCCTCCAGACCCTGCACTTTCTGCTTTCCAGCTCCGCCCCCAAAGGGTGATGTTAGGGAGGGTGTGGGATACTTGACATCTGATGTAATGGGGGGTGGGGTGCTCTGGACATCTAGTCTTACAGATACAACCGGCCCTTTGAGGGCAACCATAATGCTGATATGGCTCAAATGAAATGGAGTTTGACACCCCTGCTCTAGGGTGTCAGACAATATATAATATGTTGGAGATATTTTTGCAATCTTCAGGCTTAAAATTAGTTGTTTTTTTTTTTTTAAAACCTTTTTTTTAAACGTAAAAATGGACCTGGCGGCGAAAGGGCTTAAAGCAGAGCTCCACCCAAAAGGGGAAGTTCCGCTTTGAAGACTAGTTAAGGATTGGCACCTTTGGGGAGCGGGTACCCAAAAATGACCGGTACCCGCTCCCACTTCCGCTGCGATCGCCTAGACCACGGGTGTCAAACTGGGGGCCATCCAGCTATTTCCAAACTACAAGTCCCATGAGGCATTGCAAGACTGACAGTTACAAGCATGACTCCCAAAGGCAGAGGCATGATGGGACTTGTAGTTTCACAACAGCTGGAGGGCCGCCAGTTTGACACCCCTGGCCTAGGTGATCGGAAGCAGAAGTTGTCCCCCTACCCTCCCCAGAAGACTACGGGGCCATTCTGGAAGCACAGTGCTGCTCGTGCATGCGCAGGGGGCACCCGGCTGTGGAGCCGCAAGCTGTCACAGCCGGGTGACCACACTGAAGATGCCGGAGCCGGGAACACCAGACGGCCGGTGAAACGGGCTGCGGGGAGGATTTTTTTAAAAGTCAGCAGCTACAGTTTTCGACTTTTATTTTTTTACAGTGCGAGTGGAACTCCACTTTCAGGATATACAGCAGCAGAATGTTGTTTTTGTTTTTTTGTTTTTTTTTTAATTGAAATTCAGTAAACCGTTGCACTAATATTGTGCTACAACTGGAACGACCACCATTTTATTCTCCAGGGTGTCCACTTTCAAAAAATACAGTGGGGATGGAAAGTTTGGGCACCCCAGCTAAAAATTTGTATTAATGTGCATAAAGAAGCCAAGGAAAGATGGAAAAATCTCCAAAAGGCATCAAATTACAGATTAGACATTCTTATAATATGTCAACAAAAGTTAGATTTTATTTCCATCATTTACACTTTCAAAATAACAGAAAACAAAAAAATGGCGTCTGCAAAAGTTTGGGCCCCCTGCAGAATTTATAGCATGCACTGCCCCCTTTGCAAAGCTGAGACCTGCCAGTGTCATGGATTGTTCTCAATCATCATCTGGGAAGACCAGGTGATGTCAATCTCAAAGGTTTTAAATGCCCAGACTCATCTGACCTTGCCCCAACAATCAGCACCATGGGTTCTTCTAAGCAGTTGTCTAGAAAACTGAAACTGAAAATAGTTGACGCTCACAAAGCTGGAGAAGGCTATCAGAAGATAGCAAAGCGTTTTCAGATGTCAATATCCTCTGTTCGGAATGTGATTAAGAAATGTCAGTCATCAGGAACAGTGGAAGTTAAAGCAAGATCTGGAAGACCAAGAAAAATATCAGACAGAACAGCTCGCAGGATTGTGAGAAAAACAATTCAAAACCCACGTTTGACTGCACGATCCCTCCAGAAAGATCTGGCAGACACTGGAGTTGTGGTCACTATTCCACTATAAAGAGATACTTGTACAAATATGGTCTTCATGGAAGAGTCATCAGAAGAAAACCGCTTCTACGTCCTCACCACAAAAATCATCGTTTGAACTTTGCAAATGAACATATAGACAAGCCTGATGCATTTTGGAAACAAGTTCTGTGGACCGATGAGGTTCAAATTGAACTTTTTGGCGGGAATGAGCAAAGGTACGTTTGGAGAAGAAGGGGCACAGAATTTAATGAAAAGAACCTCTGTCCAACTGTGAAGCATGGGGTTGGATCAATCATGCTTTGGGGTTGTGTTGCAGCCAGTGGCACAGGGAACATCTCACGAGTAGAAGGAAAAATGGATTCAATAAAATTTCAGCAAATTTTGGATGGTAACTTGATGCCATCTATGAAAAAGCTGAAGTTAAAGAGAGGATGGCTTCTACAAATGGATAATGATCCTAAACACACCTCGAAATCCACGGGGGATTACATCAAGAGGCGTAAACTGAAGGTTTTGCCATGGCCTTCACAATCTCCTGACCTCAACATCATTGAAAATCTATGGATAGACCTTAAAAGAGCCGTGCGTGACAGACAGCCCAGAAATCTCAAAGAACTGGAAGACTTTTGTAAGGAAGAATGGGCAAAGATACCTCAAACAAGAATTGAAAGACTCTTGGCTGGCTACAAAAAGCGTTTACAAGCTGTGATACTTGCCAAAGGGGGCAGTACAAGATATTAACTCTGCAGGGGGCCCAAACTTTTGCAGACGCCATTTTTTTGTTTTCTGTTATTTTGAAAGTGTAAATGATGGAAATAAAATCTAACTTTTGTTGACATATTATAAGAATGTCTAATCTGTAATTTGATGCCTTTTGGAGATTTTTCCATCTTTCCTTGGCTTCTTTATGCACATTAATACAAATTTTTAGCTGGGGTGCCCAAACTTTCCAACCCCACTGTATATAAATTTAACTAATACTTTTTTCTTGTTTTTGCAAACAGGTAAACAAAAAGCAGCTCTGGCAACAAAAGGGTTAATGGGGGAATTGAACAGCCCAAAAGGGAGGAGATAAGAGAAGTTTATTGTTGGGGTTTATATACATTTGTAGGCGCGTTGTAACATTGTTTGTTCCCGTATTTCGGAGTTCCGCTCCGTGGTTTTGCTCTGTTTCTAGAATTGATATTTATTGATGTTTATTGAACCCAATTTGCAGAAGGGGAACATTAGGCCGGTGCCTAGAGGTGCCAGTGCTGGAGGGGGCCCCCGATGCCGCAGAGCACTCACAGCCTCCATCTGCCGAATTGCCTGGCCAGTCCATTGTACTTCCCAACCATCTGTCACCGGGAACATCATTACCCATCTCTGCTACATTGTTTACCGCAAAGAATTGGATCTCATTTCACGATCGCTCTTCTATTTTATTATATTAAAGCAGAACTCCGGGGTGATAGAACAGACTCCTAATTTATTAGTACATTGTTACATTTATCTTTTAAATACAAACAGTGGAAGTATCTGAATATAGCCCAGCCTCTGGCAATCCCTGTACAGCAGAGCTCAGACTGGGAGAGGAAGCAGCGGCACAAGGAGGCAGTCAGTTGTTTCTCCTTTCATGTGTTTATTATGGGTTTTTTTTAATGAGCTATTCATTTTTTTTTAATGGGTTATTTGTCTATTTTAATGGGCTATTTTATTATATTATTATTATTATTATTATTATTATTATAATATTTACTTATTTTTTAATAGGCAACTATTTTTTTATTTTAATTGTCTATTCATTATGATTTATTTATTTGTTTATTTATCTATTAATTTTTTTTTTTTTTTTAATGGGCTATTCAGTTTTTTTTTTAATTTATCTTTTTTCTTTTCTTTTTTTTTAATGGGTTATTTATTTTCTCTTTCTTCCTACTTCCTCCTCCTCCTACTTTCTTCCTCCTACTCAGGGGCGGACTGACCATTTGAAAACTTGGACATTGCCCGAGGGTCCGGGGTCAATAGGGGGCCCCATGAGATGCCCCTGGTACCTTTTTCATAGGATTTTTTGAGTTTGGGCAAGGACACAGGGGCCTCAGGATCCCCTATTGCCCGGTGGCCCCATGAGTTGTTAGTCCGCCCCTGCTCCTACTCCTTCTTTTTACTTCCTCCTCCTTCTTTCTTCCTCTTCCTCCTTCTTTTTACTTCCTCCTCCTCCTTCTTCTTTCTTCCTTCTCCTCCTTAATTCCTCCTTTTTTCCTCCTCCTCCTTACTTCCTCCTCCTTTTTTCCTCCTCCTTACTTCCTCCTCCTCCTCCTTCTTCTTACTTTCTCCTCCTCCTTCTTTCTTCGTTCTTCCTCCTTCTCCTTCTTACTTCCTCCTTTTTCTTCTTCTTCTTCCTCCTCCTTACTTCCTCCTCCTTCGTTTTTCCTCCTCCTCCTTCTTTCTTCCTCCTCTTTCTTTCTTCCTCCTCCTTCTTCTTACTTCCTCCTCTTCCTTTTTTGTTCTTCCTCCTCCTCCTTTTTCATTCTTCCTCCTCCTCCTTCGTTCTTCCTCCTCCTCCTTCTTCGTTCTTCCTCCTCCTCCTTCTTCTTTCTTCCTCCTCCTCCTTCTTCTTTCTTTGTTCTTCCTCCTTCTTACTACTTCCTCCTCCTCCTTCTTTCTTCCTCCTCTTTCTTTCTTCCTCCTCCTTCTTCTTACTTCCTCCTCTTCCTTTTTTGTTCTTCCTCCTCCTCCTTTTTCATTCTTCGTCCTCCTCCTTCTTTTTCCTCCTCCTCCTTCTTTTTCCTCCTCCTTCTTTCTCCCTCCTCCTCCTTCTTCTCCCTTCTCCCTCCTTCCTCTTCCTCCTTCTTTCTTCTCCCTTCTTCTCATGGGTTATTTTCTGTATTTCTTTTATTTCTTACATTTTATTGGGCTATTCCTTTTGGGCAATTTATTTTTATCTCGTTTTTTTGGGGAGAACTTCTGCTTTAAACTGTGGGGGGGGGGGGTTCTTTTTTTTTGGGGGGGGGATTGCAGCAGCCAGGCAAACCTCTCCCACACTACAAACATAAAAAAATAAATTGCTGTGCAGATGTCTCCAACCATCATGAATCATTTCTGTAATCTGTGTAATACATTTATTTCCTATGATCATCAGCTACACCTGGTGGCCAAAATGTGGTATTTTCCTGATTGTGGCATTTCAAGAAAATATTGCATCGCACGCACGGGATGGAGCCGACCATTCTAGAACATAAGCGTGTGTGACAAATGACGGGGATTTATTTGTGACGGCTGCGGAATGAGGAGAACGCACAATATTTGTACAACATGAGTGGTGTCAGCCCTGACCACTGTCTTTTGCTAAACCTCTCCCACTCTCATATCTCTGCAACATAAAAGATAATTGTTTTCTAGTCCGAGGTAAGAATTAGGAGGGCGAATGTTCACAGATAGATCACACAGGAAGTGTGGAGGTCAGCTCTGAATTTCTGGCAGGATCAACAGTCTTTTTGTTTTGCACTTTCTATGCCTCCATTTGCCTGATTGACCCTCCGACTTTAATACTTTCTGACCAGAAACAGCCCAGAGATCAGTAAACAAATCATTATCTACGTGAATACATCAGGTCGTTAGGTATTGAGATGAAAGGACGAGCGTGGCAGCCAGTCAAGTGGTATTTTCTGATGCAGAGCCTGGCGATGGCGCCCTCGCTGTTCCTCACAGAATCCTATTATTAGCACGTTTTCAAAAGGAAATTCCATTTAGACATTTTGAGATGCTTTCCTGAAAATAAACATTCACAGACCACAATATAGAGTTGTGCTCAAAAGTTTTCATACCCCTGGGGTAGAAATTGTGACATTTTGGCATTGATATTGAAAATCTCACTGATCATGCCAAAAAATGCTCTTTTATTGAAGGATGGTGATGATATGAAGCCATTTATGATCACAGAGCTGTTTGGCTCCTTTTTAAATCACAATGGTAACAGAAATCACCCAAATGGACCAGATCAGAATTCTCCGCCCCCGGATCAGAAGTCTCCGCCCCCCGGTTCAGAAGTCTCTGCCCCCTGGATCAGAAGTCTCTCACCCACCCCACCCCAGGATCAAAATCCCCCCCCCCCGGATCAGAAGTCTCCGCCCCCCGATCAGAAGTCTCCGCCCCCTGATCAGAAGTCCCCGCCTCCTGGAATGTTCGACCTTGGCACAGACACACAAGGTGGTTAAAAAGCCAATTAGAGGTTCATGTCCCACATCTGTGGCTTTTTAAATTGCAATTAGTGTCAGTGTATAAATAGTCAATGAGTTTGTTCGCTCTTACATGGAAGCACTGACTAGGCTAGATACTGAGCCATGGGGAGCAGAAAAGAACTGTCAAAAGTCCTGCGTAACAAGGTAATGGAACTTTATAAAGATAGAAAAGGACATAAAAAGATGTCCAAAGCCTTGAATACGCCAGTCATAACTTCCACTAAGAAGTAGAAGATTCGGGGATCTCTTGATACCAAGCCAAGGTCAGGTAGACCAAGAAAGATTGCAGCCACAACTCCAAGAAGAATTGTCCGGGATACAAAGGGAAACCCATAGGATTTAACAGCACTGACTGGCATATTCAAGCCTTTGGACATCTCTAATGCCTAAATGTCACAATTTCTACCAGAGTTGGCAAAATTGTGAGCACAACTGGAGATCTGCTCTACTCTATTGATAGGAAGAGGTCAGGCCACACCCACTGATGAGACCTTGCCTGCCTCCCAATCAGTCTTGATTGGCTGCTGTCAATCACTGGATTCCTCCTGCTGCATGAAATGGTGACCCCAGCGTCACGGGCATTCCTTGTTTTGCAGGTTACTGGCTCTTCACAACATGCGGGGCCAGCGGGCCTCATGGGCCGAGTCAGAAGCTGTGCGACGAATCCTATGAAAACTTCAGTGTGATTGTCGGGACGGGAACGCAACGGGGCGTACAGATCTGGAGGGTGCCTGAAACCAACCGATACAGGTGAGCATGGTGGCTGCCATTATTTTATATTTTATACATATTTATATATATATATAGTATTTATTATACACAATGTGTATTTATCTGTATACATTATATTATATATATATATATACATATACAGTGAAGGAAATGCGTATTTATTTGTATACATATACTGTATATATATATATATATATATATATATATATATATAATATATAATGTATACAAATAAATACACATTGCGTATAAATACTATATATATATATATATATATACACACAGTGAAGGAAATGTGTATTTGCTCCCCGGCTGATGGTGAATGTTCGCCCCTCACACAGAAACGATCAGTCTAACAATGAAATGTTCGCCCCTCACACAGAAATGATCGGTCTAACAATGGAATGTTCGCCCCTCACACAGAAACGATCGGTCTAACAATGGAATGTTCGCCCCTCACACAGAAACGATCGGTCTAACAATGGAATGTTCGCCCCTCACACAGAAATGATCGGTCTAACAATGGAATGTTCGGTGTAACACTGAGAGACAGAATACAACAACAAATTCAGCAGAAATGCGTCTAACAAATGATGACTGATCTGCATGTTCATGAGGGAAAGAAGGATTTGATCCCCTATCATTCAGCAGGATTTCTGGCTCCCAGGTGTCTCTCATACAGGTAACAAGCTGAGATTAGAAGCAGTCTCTTAAAGGGAGTGATGCTAATCTCATTGTGTTACCTGTATAAAAGACACCTGTCAACAGGAGCAATAAAACCATCAGATTCCATTTTGTAGACCGATCATTTCTGTGTGAGGGGCAAACATTCAATATCAGCAGGGAGCAAATACGCATTTCCTTCACTGTGTGTATATATACTGTATGTATATATATATATATATATATATATATCCCGTAAAGCCCCCTTCCCCAGTAACTCCCATAGGTATCCTTAATCACCCGCTATGCTGCCAGAACTGTCACACTCTGCGCTCCCCCCGCACCTCAGCCCCATCTCCCTCCCGCTATCCCTAGGTTAGTCCCTGCTGGGTCCCCATTCTTTCCCGGAAGCTGTGTTGGGTACTATTTCTGGGTTTCCTTGGGTGCCGACTACTCTCCCATTCACACTGACTGCCAGACATGATCTACCCCCAGGGGGGCAGACAGGGTTGTCAGTAGAAATCATGGGGCTCAATATAAGGCTTCACTGGGGACACCCACAAGCACCCCTTGCTGGGACCAGGCCTGCTTGATGATCCTATGGGGCCTGGGCTCGGTACAATCCTATGGGGCCTGGGCTCAGTATGACCCTATGGGGCCTGGGCTCGGTATGACCCTATGGGGCCTGGGCTCGGTATGACCCTATGGGGCCTGGGCTCGGTATGACCCTATGGGGCCTGGTCTCGGTATGATCCTATGGGGCCTGGTCTCGGTATGACCCTATGGGGCCTGGTCTCGGTATGACCCTATGGGGCCTGGTCTCGGTATGACCCTATGGGGCCTGGGCTCGGTACAATCCTATGGGGCCTGGGCTCGGTAAGACCCTATGGGGCCTGGTCTCGGTACGACCCTATGGGGCCTGGTCTCGGTACGACCCTATGGGGCCTGGTCTCGGTACGACCCTATGGGGCCTGGTCTCGGTCTGACCCTATGGGGCCTGGGCTCGGTCTGACCCTATGGGGCCTGGTCTCGGTCTGACCCTATGGGGCCTGGGCTCGGTATGACCCTATGGGGCCTGGGCTCGGTATGATCCTATGGGGCCTGGGCTGGGTATGACCCTATGGGGCCTGGTCTCGGTATGACCCTATGGGGCCTGGTCTCGGTATGACCCTATGGGGCCTGGTCTCGGTATGACCCTATGGGGCCTGGGCTCGGTATGATCCTATGGGGCCTGGTCTCGGTATGACCCTATGGGGCCTGGGCTCGGTATGACCCTATGGGGCCTGGGCTCGGTATGACCCTATGGGGCCTGGGCTCGGTATGATCCTATGGGGCCTGGGCTCGGTATGATCCTATGGGGCCTGGGCTCGGTATGATCCTATGGGGCCTGGGCTCGGTATGATCCTATGGGGCCTGGTCTCGGTATGAGAGTTCTGATTGATGGCCCTGATGACCTCCATAAACCTTGGGTTTTTTTTATATTGACACAACTGATTTTCTTTTCGTGGTCAGCTGAGGTGCAGATTGCGCTAGGTTCTTCCTCAACCATGATCTGATCTCCTCTGTGGCCTGGTGTCACGTCTTCTGATCTTCCTCTGTATGTGGTGAATACACGAGGCTCTTCATTCTGTGTAATTATAGGAAAGTGGCGCATTCTGTACTTATCATTGACGAGAGTCTCTTCAGCCGAGTCGTTACATCGTCATAATTAGATCCTTTCAGGTATTTATATCCTCCTTGCGGTAATATCTCGCGGCTTTCAGGACGACGCGATACTTATCTCTCCTCATCACCTGAACGATCAGGTCTCCTCCACTAGCCTGACAAAAGCCCCTGAAAGGATATATATTCTTATATATTGTCATTATGTATCATTTCCAGAAATAAAAAAAAGTCACCTTTCTTAAAGCGTATCCATAGTCTCTTTGGTATAAAAAAAGCCCGGCTACAATATGCCTGACAACACTCTGACACACCTCACCGGGCTTTTTTGTGGCATTGGCTTCTTCTTGTGTTCATTTTTGTTCAAGTGTCATTGAATTGTGCTCCTTCCCATATGGAAGAAAAATATATTTGAACTATATTTTAAAAATATTCTTCCCAAATATATTGACATACATGTGAAATACTACAATTTTGGCCATATTCAATATATTTAAAAAAAAAATAAAATAAAATAAAAAAAAATATATATATATATATATATATATATATACTGTTGAAATGCGTTTTTATTACAAAATATATAAAAAAATATTTTTAAAGATGCATTTCAAATATACTGTGTGTCTTTAAAAATACAAATCTAAATTTCTGGAATGCATTTACAAATATATGTAAAAATATATGTTAAAATTTAATTTTTATAAGTTTTTTTTTAAAAAAAAGTATTTTTAAAAATACTAAATATAATAATATAAATATATATATATATATATATATATATACTGCATGTTGAAATGTGATTTTTATATATTACAAAATATATGAAAAATATTTGTAAAAATGCATTTCAAATATACTGTATGTCTTCAAAAATACAAATCTACATACTTGGAATGCATTTACAAATATATGTAAAAATATATGTTAAAATTAAATTTGTATATGTTTAAAAAAAATCTGAAGAATATATTTAAAAAACAGTAATTTTAAAAATACTAAATATAATATATATATATATATATATATATATATATATATATACTGTGTATACTGCATGTTGAAATGCGTTGTTTATATATTACAAAATATATGAAAAATATTTTTCGAAATATATATTTTTTAAATATATTCTTCAGATATTTTTTAACATATAAAAAAGTCATTTTGACATATATTTTTACATATATTTGTAAATGTATTCCAAATGTAGATTTGTATCTTTAAAGACATACAGTATATTTGAAATGCATTTTTAAAAATATTTTTCATATATTTTGTAATAAAATTGCATTTCAACATTTCAGCATGAAGTATATATATATATATATATATATATATATATATATAATTTTTTTAAATATATTGAATACGGCCAAAATTGTAGTATTTCAAATATATGTCAATATATTTGGGAAGAGTATTTTTAAAGTATATTTCAAATACATTTTTCTTCCATGTGGATAATTAAAGTGCTTTACATGAAAAAAGGGCTCATATATTACCATTCCACGTGCTCCCGTAATGCCATACAATTATTCTGTTGCAATCTTCCTCGCAATGATGTGCACTCCACCACGTGAGCCTCAAAACATGTCCCACTCACCAGAAGCCCAGCGACCTTTTTAGTTAATGAAGGTCAGTGAGCACTTGATGTCACCGTCACTCCTCCTTCCACTGCTGGCGAGATACGTTGGGATATATACCTCCCTCAACAAACCAGAGAGAGGATTCCTAGGCCAGATCACTCCACCTCTCCTCCAAAGTAAATGAGGGGCATACAAGAGCCAGAAGAGAACTCTTCGTAGTTCTATATATTAATTAAAACCACAGGTGTAAACAAATAGTAAAGTAGTCACTTTTAAATGTGCCTCTTGCGGCACTGCAGAGGAACAGCCTGGAGCCTCTACGCGTTTCGTCCTCAGGCATCATCAGGAAGCAGTCCGACGGCCACGTTGTTGAAGATTTGTTCACTCCTTTCTTAGCCAATTCCACGCCAAATGACAATTTTGTTTAAAAACTTGGTGGATTACAACTGGAATTGAATCTGATAATTGCGATCATTAAAAATTCATACCTACACCCACGTAAAAATAATATTAAATAAACAGATCTTATTAACGTCTTTTCTACAAGGAATGATATTGGCCCCCTGACTGTCACGCAAGTTGCACCATGCAATTTCTGAGCTTTTCTCAACCGTTTTACATCAGAGGAAACTTTACAATATTTTCCAGGTTTTGGGGAACACTCACTAAGACTATTTCATTGGGGGTCAGTGAGAAGCATGGCCCCAATATATTGGGGGGCAGTGAGAAGAATGGCCCCATTGTATTGAGGGCCAGTGAGAAGAATGGCCCCATTATATTGGGGGTCAGTGAGAAGAATGGCCCCATTATATTAGGGGTCAGTGAGAAGAATGGCCCCATTATATTGGGGGTCAGTGGGAAGAATGGCCCCATTATATTGGGAGTCAGTGAGAATGTCCCCATTATATTGGGGGTCAATGAGAAGAATGACCCTATTATATTGGGGGTCAGTGGGAAGAATGGCCCCATTATATTGGGGGTCAGTGGGAAGAATGGTCACATTATATTGGGGGTCAGTGGGAAGAATGGCCTTATTATTGTGGGGGGTCTGTGGGAAGAATATCCCCATTATATTGGGGGTCAGTGAATAGAATGTTCCCATTATTTTGGGTGGGGGGATCAGTGAAAAGAATGGCCTCACTATTTGGGGGGTTTGTGAGAAGAATGGCCCCATTATTTTGGGGGAGTCAGTGAAAAGAATGGCCTCATTTGGGGGGTCTGTGAGAAGAATGGCCCTATTATATTAGGGGACAGTGGGAAGAATGGCCCCATTATATTGGGGGTCAGTGAGAAGACTGGCCCCATTATATTGGGGGTCAGTGAAAAGAATGGCCTCATTATTTGGGGGGTCTGTGAGAAGAATGGCCCCATGATATTGGGGGTCAGTGGGAAGAATGTTCCCATTATTTTGGGGGGGGGGGGTCCGTGAAAAGAATGGCCTCATTATTTGGGAGGTCTGTGAGAAGAAGCACGTTATTATATTGGGGGTCAGTGGGAAGAATGGTCCCATTATACTGGGGGTCAGTGGGAAGAATGGACCCATTATATTGGGGGTCAGTGGGAAGAATGGCCCCATTATATTGGGGGTCAGTGGGAAGAATGGCCCCATTATATTGGGGGTCAGTGGAAAGAATGGTCACATCTTAGTAATACATTGTCTTTCTTCTTCCAGGATATCCGGATACGGAGCAGCTGGCGGGATGGGAGTGAAGACTCCTACGAGGGCCCACGGCACGGCTCTGGTTGGGGTATTTGAACTCCAGAAGGATGACATACTATATATACTGGTCGGCCAGCAAGGGGAGGACGCCTGCCCCCGGGTAACTGCCCATATTTAAAGTGAACCTGACGTGTCACAGTATGTTTTATCGTTTAAAAGCTGTCCTTCAGCTCCAGCTGGTGACTTTGCCTAGGAGAAGATGATGTCATCAGCCTGCTGCGGGCAAGAGGAAGCATTTCCTCAGTCTCCCCTGCCCCAGTGATCATACTGTAACTTTGTAGCAAATAACAAGTTGAGAGCGCAGCAGGGGCTGATCTGTGTCAGACATTTGTGAACACATCCATATACTGCACAGGCACTAGGACTTACATACTTGTGCCACCTCTGAGCTGGCATCTCGCTCTAGGGAATGATCCTGGATGAAGCCTGAAAAAATGTGGCCCAATCCTTTTGAATAGAAGTTGTCAGGGGGAGTACTGTGATCTCTGTGAGTGGAGTAAATACCTATTATTCTTTAGCTGGCCATACATTACTGAGTTTTTTTTTTTCATTCAGCCAACCAGCTCAACAGAAAAAACAGCTGATTTCCCCCAGTCCACACATTCAAAGTGATTGGGTTGATTCTTACCCCGTGTCATTATATTCTGACGGCAAGGCTTCCCTGCCGTCAGAGTACATGGATCAGCGCTGCAGTCCATTGGTTGAATGCACTGATTGAGTGGAAATTTTCCTTGCCCAAGTCACGTCCACTTTATGGGTTGCCTTGCCCAAATCACATTCGCTCTACGGGTTGTTTTGCCCAAATCACGTTTGCTCTACGGGTTGCCTCGCCCAAATCACGTCCATTTTACAGGTTGCCTTGCCCAAATCACATCTATTTTATGGTTTGTTTTTCCCAAATCACATCTGCTCTTCGGGTTGTTTTGCCCAAATCATGTCCTCTTTATGGGTTGCCTCGCCCAAATCATGTCCTCTTTATGGGTTGCCTCGTCCAAATCATGTCCTCTTTATGGGTTGCCTTGCCCAAATCATGTCCTCTTTATGGGTTGTCTCGCCCAAATTATGTCCTCTTTATGGGTTGCCTCGCCCAAATTATGTCCTCTTTATGGGTTGCCTCGCCCAAATCACGTCCTCTTTATGGGTTGCCTCGCCCAAATCATGTCCTCTTTATGGGTTGCCTCGCCCAAATCAAGTCCTCTTTGTGGGTTGTTTTGCCCAAATCACGTCCTCTTTATGGGTTGCCTCGCCCAAATCACGTCCTCTTTATGGGTTGCCTCGCCCAAATCACGTCCTCTTTATGGGTTGCCTCGCCCAAATCACGTCCTCTTTATGGGTTGCCTCGCCCAAATCATGTCCTCTTTATGGGTTGCCTTGCCCAAATCATGTCCTCTTTATGGGTTGCCTCGCCCAAATTATGTCCTCTTTATGGGTTGCTTTGCCCAAATCACGTCCTCTTTATGGGTTGCCTCGCCCAAATCACGTCCTCTTTATGGGTTGCCTCGCCCAAATCATGTCCTCTTTATGGGTTGCCTCGCCCAAATCAAGTCCTCTTTGTGGGTTGTTTTGCCCAAATCACGTCCTCTTTATGGGTTGCCTCGCCCAAATCACGTCCTCTTTATGGGTTGCCTCGCCCAAATCACGTCCTCTTTATGGGTTGCCTCGCCCAAATCACGTCCTCTTTATGGGTTGCCTCGCCCAAATCATGTCCTCTTTATGGGTTGCCTCGCCCAAATCACGTCCTCTTTATGGGTTGCCTCGCCCAAATCATGTCCTCTTTATGGGTTGCCTTGCCCAAATTATGTCCTCTTTATGGGTTGCCTCGCCCAAATTATGTCCTCTTTATGGGTTGCTTTGCCCAAATCACGTCCTCTTTATGGGTTGCCTCGCCCAAATCACGTCCTCTTTATGGGTTGCCTTGCCCAAATCATGTCCTCTTTATGGGTTGCCTCGCCCAAATCAAGTCCTCTTTATGGGTTGTTTTGCCCAAATCACGTCCTCTTTATGGGTTGCCTCGCCCAAATCACGTCCTCTTTATGGGTTGCCTCGCCCAAATCATGTCCTCTTTATGGGTTGCCTCGCCCAAATCAAGTCCTCTTTATGGGTTGTTTTGCCCAAATCATGTCCGCTTTATAGGTTGCCTCGCCGAAATCACATCCATTTAATGGGTTGTTTTGCCCAAATCACATCTATTTTACGGATTGGCTTGCCCAAATCACAATTATTTTACGGGTTGCCTTGCCGAAATCACATCTATTTTATGGTTTGTTTTTCCCAAATCACATCTGCTCTATGAGTTGTTTTGCCCAAATCACGTCCACTTTATGGGTTGTGTTGCCCAAATCGCGTCCACTTTATGGATTGTCTTGCCCAAATCATGTCCTCTTTATGGGTTGCGTTGCCCAAATCACGTCCGCTTTATGGGTTGCCTCGCCCAAATCATGTCCTCTTTATGGGTTGCCTTGCCCAATTCACGTCCGCTTTATGGGTTGCCTTGCCAAAAACATGTCCGATTTACGGGTTGCCTTGCCGAAAACATGTCCGCTTTATGGATTGTCTTGCCCAAATCACATCCACCTTATAGGTTTCCCTGCCCAAATCACTTTTTGTAGATAGGGACCACTGATTCTTACCTACTAACTTTATGTAATAGCAAACTACGTCTGCTTTACAGGTTGCCCTGCCCAAATCATGTCCGATTTACGGGTTACCTTGCCCAAATCACGTCCACTTTATGGGTTGCCCTGCCCAAATCACGTCCACTTTATGGGTTGCCCTGCCCAAATCACGTCCACTTTATGGGTTGCCTTGCCCAAATCACGTCTGCTTTATGGTTTGTCTTGCCCAAATCACATGCTCTTTACGGGTTGCCTTGCCTAAATCACGTTCGCTTTACAGATTGCTGTTCCCAAATTTGTTTTTTGTAGATAGGGACCACCTACTAGCGTGATGTAATACCAAACTACGTCTGCTTTATGGGGAGCCTTGCCCAAACCTCGTCCGCTTTATGGGTTGCCTTGCCCAAAACATGTCCGATTTACGGGTTGCCTTGCTTAAAACATGTCATATTTACGGGTTACCTTGCCCAATTCACGTCCACTTAATGGGTTGCCTTGCCCAAATCACGTTCATTTTATGGGTTGCCTTGCCCAAATCACACTCATTTTACGGGTTGGTTTGCCCAAATCACATCCACTTATTGGGTTGCCTTGCCCAAATCACACTAATTTTATGGGTTGCCTTACTCAAATCACCTCCACCTTATGGGTTGCCTTGCCCAAATCATGTCAGCTTTACAGGTTGCCTTGCCCAAATCACGTCCCCTTTATGGGTTGCCTTGCCCAAATCATGTCCTCTTTATGGGTTGCCTTGCCCAAATCATGTCCTCTTTATGGGTTGCCTTGCCCAAATCATGTCCTCTTTATGGTTGCCTTGCCCAAATCACGTCCGCTTTATGGGTTGCCTTGCCAAAAACATGTCCGATTTACGGGTTGCCTCGCCCAAATCATGTCCTCTTTATGGGTTGCTTAGCCCAATTCACGTCCGCTTTATGGGTTGCCTTGCCAAAAACATGTCCGATTTACGGGTTGCCTTGCCGAAAACATGTCCGATTTACGGGTTGCCTTGCTCAAAACATGTCATATTTACGGGTTACCTTGCCCAATTCACGTCCACTTAATGGGTTGCCTTGCTCAAATCACGTTCATTTTATGGGTTGCCTTGCCCAAATCACACTCATTTTACGGGTTGGTTTGCCCAAATCACATCCACTTATTGGGTTGCCTTGCCCAAATCACACTCATTTTATGGGTTGCCTTACTCAAATCACCTCCACCTTATGGGTTGCCTTGCCCAAATCATGTCAGCTTTACAGGTTGCCTTGCCCAAATCACGTCCTCTTTATGGGTTGCCTTGCCCAAATCATTTCCTCTTTATGGGTTGCCTTGCCCAAATCACGTCCGCTTTATGGGTTGCCTCGCCCAAATCATGTCCTCTTTATGGGTTGCTTTGCCCAATTCACGTCCGCTTTATGGGTTGCCTTGCCAAAAACATGTCCGATTTACGGGTTGCCTTGCCGAAAACATGTCCGATTTACGGGTTGCCTTGCTCAAAACATGTCATATTTACGGGTTACCTTGCCCAATTCACGTCCACTTAATGGGTTGCCTTGCCCAAATCACGTTCATTTTATGGGTTGCCTTGCCCAAATCACACTCATTTTACGGGTTGGTTTGCCCAAATCACATCCACTTATTGGGTTGCCTTGCCCAAATCACACTAATTTTATGGGTTGCCTTACTCAAATCACCTCCACCTTATGGGTTGCCTTGCCCAAATCATGTCAGCTTTACAGGTTGCCTTGCCCAAATCATGTCCACTTTATGGGTTGCCTCGCCCAAATCATGTCCACTTTATGGGTTGCCTTGCCCAAATCATGTCCTCTTTATGGGTTGCCTTGCCCAAATCATTTCCTCTTTATGGGTTGCCTTGCCCAAATCACGTCCGCTTTATGGGTTGCCTCGCCCTAATCATGTCCTCTTTATGGGTTGCTTTGCCCAATTCACGTCCGCTTAATGGGTTGCCTTGCCAAAAACATGTCCGATTTACGGGTTGCCTTGCCGAAAACACGTTCGCTTTACAGATTGCTGTTCCCAAATTTGTTTTTTATAGATAGGGACCACCTACTAGCGTGATGTAATACCAAACTACGTCTGCTTTATGGGGAGCCTTGCCCAAACCTTGTCCGCTTTATGGGTTGCCTTGGCCAAATCACGTCCACTTTACGGGTTGCCTTGCCCAAAACATGTCCGATTTACGGGTTGCCTTGCCCAAATCATGTCATATTTATGGGTTACCTTGCCCAATTCACGTCCACTTAATGGGTTACCTTGCCCAAATCACATTCATTTTATGGGTTGCCTTGCCCAAATCACCTCCACCTTATGGGTTGCCTTGCCCAAATCATGTCAGCTTTACAGGTTGCCTTGCCCAAATCACGTCCACTTTATGGGTTGCCTTGCCCAAATCATGTCCTCTTTATGGGTTGCCTTGCCCAAATCATGTCCTCTTTATGGGTTGCCTTGCCCAATTCACGTCCGCTTTATGGGTTGCCTTGCCCAATTCACGTCCGATTTACGGGTTGCCTTGCCGAAAACATGTCCGCTTTATAGGTTGTCTTGCCCAAATCACATCCGCTTTACAGGTTTCCCTGCCCAAATCACTTTTTATAGATAGGGACCACTGATTCTTACCTACTAACTTTATGTAATAGCAAACTACGTCTGCTTTATGGGGAGCCTTGCCCAAATCACGTTCGCTTTACAGGTTGCCCTGCCCAAATCATGTTCACTTTATGGGTTACCTTGCCCAAATCACGTCCACTTTATGGGTTGCCCTGCCCAAATCACATCCACTTTATGGGTTGCCCTGCCCAAATCACGTCCGCTTTATGGGTTGCCTTGCCCAAATCATGTCCGATTTATGGGTTGCTTTTTCAAATCCAGTCCGCTCAACAGATTGTCTTGCCCAAATCATGTCTGCTTTATGGTTTGTCTTGCCCGAATCACATGCTCCTTACGGGTTGCCTTGCCCAAATCACGTTCGCTTTACAGATTGCTGTTCCCAAATTACTTTTTGTAGATAGGGACCACCTACTAGCGTGATGTAATACCAAACTACGTCTGCTTTACGGGGAGCTTTGCCCAAATCTTGTCCGGTTTACGGGTTGCCTTGCCCAAATCACATCCGCTTTACGGGTTGCCTTGCCTAAAACACGTCCGATTTACGAGTTGCCTTGCCCAAAACATGTCATATTTATGGGTTACCTTTCCCAATTCACATCCACTTAATGGGTTGCCTTGCCCAAAGCACATTCATTTTATGGGTTGCCTTGCCCAAATCACATCCACTTATTGGGTTGCCTTGCCCAAATCACACTCATTTTATGGGTTGCCTTACTCAAATCACCTCCACCTTATGGGTTGCCTTGCCCAAATCATGTCAGCTTTACAGGTTGCCTTGCCCAAATCACGTCAATATTTTGGGTTGCCTTGCCCAAATCATGTCCAATTTACAGGTTGCCTTGCCCAAATCATGTCCGATTTACAGGTTGCCTTGCCCAAATCATGTCCGATTTACAGGTTGCCTTGCCCAAATCACGTCAATATTTTGGGTTGCCTTGCCCAAATCATGTCCAATTTACAGGTTGCCTTGCCCAAATCATGTCCGATTTACAGGTTGCCTTGCCCAAATCATGTCCGATTTACAGGTTGCCTTGCCCAAATCATGTCCGATTTACAGGTTGCCTTGCCCAAATCACGTCCACTTTATGAGTTGCCTTGCCAAAATCACATCCTCTTGATGGGTTGCTTTTCCCAAATCATGCCTATTTTATGGGTTGGTCCTACCCAAACCCCACCTCTAAATACATGGGTACTGCTCACTTGTAGTCCCGATTCCCGCTATCAATGTCTTGTTAAGTTACCGCACATGTTTCGTTTTTCAAATACGGTTGATGTTGTGGTCCCAGAACCTGGCACAGTATCATGGGGACAGAGGGCCAAGATGCAGAACAGGCTTAGCAAATCCAAGACAGTTGGCGTGTTTTGCTCCCCTGAATATACAAGCATTGGAACCCAAGGAAAGGAGTTAGCGGATCTTCTAGTTGACTTGAGTGAAAAGGTGAATACAGAACTTTAATGGCGAAAAAGAAGTGGGCCTCAAGTACCCAGTCTGAAGCACATTTAATACACAACCATAGAGTGACCTGGACCAGTTGGAAGAGATCAACAGATGCAAACAGATATTTAGAAACAATCGTTGACGTCTGTCCCTGTGACGTCATAAATAAACTGCATTCAGGCGATATTAAATCCAAAACCAAAAATGTCATACATTGCAGCTTACCCATCTTTAGATGTGGCGACTGCATTAGTTTTCTTATTTTTTTTAAGGCTTTTTCTATCTGTTATCAATCAGAGTTCTGGCCAGTAACACACCTCCTGTATTGATGGAGCACAGGGGGCACATTTGGGCAGCACCATTGTCAATGTGGGGGTAGGGGAGTGTTAGATGGTCTTGCAGATTTAGATACACCAACAAGTTGAAACCAGACTTCAGCTAACACTTTATAATCAGTGACGGCAAAGAGTGTTTTTCCCTTTTGGGATAAAGCTTTTGCATCCATAAATAAGCTGTTCATTGTAAGCACCTCTGCCAGCGTCGAATGGTTTGTCTCATCTCTGTTCTTTGGGAAAACACCAGACTTGCTGGCTAGATCGCCAGGTGAAAATAGAAGAAAGAAAGCCTTTAAAAAGAAAAGTAATGCAGCCATCATATCTAAGAATTGGTCAGCTGACATATATTAAATGTTTGCTTTTGGGTTTAATACCACTTTCAGTCCACCTTAGTTAAAACGTATCTCTACCCACCACCACCCCTTTTTTTTCACCCATTTCCACTGGTCCATTTTGATACCTCCTCACCCAGAGGATGCAGTGTTGCCCCACTGAGATCCTCTTGTTCTCTGCCACCTCTCAGCCTTGCACCGCCATATTGCCGATTACTTCATCAAGGGGCCCGCTATCTCTTCCTGGTTCAGCCAGCGCATTCCTGATGAAGCAGCACTGGGCACCCCCCCCCCCCCCCCCCCCCCCATTACAGAGTGGTCCATTGTGTAGGTTTTTGATACTCACCCACCCAGAGGATGAAGCGTTGCCCCACTGAGATCCTCTTGTTCTCTGCCACCTTTCAGCCTAGCACCGCCATATTGCTGATTACATCATCAAGGGGCCCGCTGGCTCTTCCTGGTTCAGCCAAGGCATCACATGATGAAGCAGCTCTGGGCACCCCCCCTGCTTACAGGGTGGTCCACTGTGTAGGTTTTTGATACTCACCCACCCAGAGGATGAAGCGTTGCCCCACTGAGATCCTCTTGTTCTCTGCCACCTTTCAGCCTAGCACCGCCATATTGCTGATTACATCATCAAGGGGCCCGCAGGCTCTTCCTGGTTCAGCTGGCGCATCTCTTGATGAAGCAGCACTGGGCACCCCCCCTCCACACTTACAGGGTGGTCCATTGTGTAGGTTTTTAATACTTACCCACCCAGAGGATGAGGCGTTGTCCCACTGAGATCCTCTTGTTCTCTGCCACCTCTCAGCCTTGCACCATCATATTGCTGATTACATCATCAAGGGGTCTGCTGGCTCTTCCTGGTTCAGCTGGCGCATCTCCTGATGAAGCAGCACTAGGCACCCACCCCCCACTTACAGGGTGGTCTATCATGTAAGTTTTTGATACCCACCTAATGGATGCAGAGTTGCCCCACTGAGATCCTCTTGTTCTCTGCCACCTTTCAGCCAATTACAGCATCAAGGGGCCCGCTGGCTCTTCCTGGTTCAGCCGGTGCATCTCCTGATGAAACAGCACTGGGCACCCCCACTCCCCCCACCCCTCACTTACAGGGTGATCCATTGTGTAGGTTTTTGATACTTACCCACCCAGAGGATGCAGCGTTGTCCCACTGAGATCCTCTTGTTCTCTGCCACCTCTCAGCCTTGCACCATCATATTGCTGATTACATCATCAAGGGGTCAGCTGGCTCTTCCTGGTTCAGCTGGCGCATCTCCTGATGAAGCAGCACTAGGCACCCACCCCCCACTTACAGGGTGGTCTATTATGTAAGTTTTTGATACCCACCTAATGGATGCAGAGTTGCCCCACTGAGATCCTCTTGTTCTCTGCCACCTTTAAGCCGATTACAGCATCAAGGGGCCCGCTGGCTCTTCCTAGTTCAGCCGGTGCATCTCCTGATGAAACAGCACTGGGCACCCCCACTCCCCCCACCCCTCACTTACAGGGTGATCCATTGTGTAGGTTTTTGATACTTACCCACCCAGAGGATGCAGCGTTGCCCCACTGAGATCCTCTTGTTCTCTGCCACCTCTCAGCCTGGCTCCGCCATATTGCTGATTACATCATCAAAGGGCCTGCTGGGTCTTCCTGGTTCAGGCGGCGGATCCCCCCCCCCCATCTCTTCTGAATGAGGCGCTTTGCCTCCTGAGATATGTGACGTGCATATCCCAGGAGGCATAGGGAGGACAGTGCACGCCATTTGCCATGGGGGGGGGGGGGGGGGTTAGGGCCACAGTTTTTTTTTTAACCAAAAATTTTAAAAAAAAGGCACCCCTTTTTTTCTAGAGGAGGGGAAGAGGGGTGGATAGGAGGGAAGTTTCTCATGAGGGTGAATTTTCTTTTTGACGTCGGTTCTTTTTATTCAGCTTCATTGTTTTCAGGGAGAGGGTGATATATACGTTTTAATCAAGCAAATTCCGGCCCCATTTAATAAAACTGAAATAATAATTGAATGAAATGTAGCTGCAGAACAGATGTATTGACTGTTGGAGTAATTGCGTTCTGCGCCATTGGACAAGAGTTTATCTAACTAATTGGATTGTAATCAGTAGCTCTACAATATCCTTCTCGGCAGAAAGGTGCTTTATAATGCCATTTGAATTTTTTATTTTTTTATTTTTCTTCTTTTTTTATTTTTTTTTGCATTGTTGAAAGCCGGGACATTTCATTAGTCATTAAATCCGTCTCCGCATTCACACTCAGAAACTCAATTAGCGTGAAGGATTTAGGAAGGGGAGAGACCGACTCATCGTCCATTTAGCTTCTTCTCCGCTGAACTCCTATTTAACAGCGTGATAGACTGCAGGGTGATGGCACAAGAGGTGAATCCACTTCACTTGCATCAGTAATGTGATCACCCAGGCGGGAGAAAGGTCTTCGAGTGAGGCTCTTGAAGACAGCAGTAATGCTCAATATTTGTGAACTTTTAGAACTTTTTGTTTTTAGAGGTGAAAGAAACACGGAGATGAAAGGACGGAGAAGTCACTTACAGTGCTGTGAAAAAGTATTTGCCCCCTTCCGAAGCCGTCTAACAAAGTGAAGAATGCTAAAAGTTCTCAGTAAGCAATACGCCATTCTGAGATCTAAAGAAATTCGAGAATAGATGAACAAAGTAATTGACATGTCTCCGTCTGGAAAGGGTTGCAAAGCTCTCACCACGGTGAGAGCCATTATCCACAAATGGAAAAAACCTGAAACAGTGGTGAACCTTCTCAGGAGTGGCCGACCTACCGACATGACTCCAAGAGCACAATGACAACTCATCCAGGAGGTCTTAAAAGAACCCAGAACAACATCTAAGGAACTGCTGACCTCCCTCACCTCAGTTAAGGTCAGTGTTCATGATTCAACAATAAGAAAGAGACCAGGAAAAAATGGCCTCCATGGGAGAGGTCCAAGGCCAAAGCCACTGGTCACCATAAGGGGCTCACCATAAAGGACACAAAGACTCGTCTCACATTTGCCGAAAAAACATCTTGATTGTCCCCAAGACTTTTTAGCAAATATTCTGTGGATTGATGAGACAAAAAGTTGAAATTTTTGAAAGGTGTGCATCCTGTTACATCTGGCATAAAACTAACACAGCCTTTCATAAAAAGAACATCATCCCAACAGTCACACATGGTGGTGGTAGTGTGATGGTCTGGATCAGGATTCTCCAAACCATGGCCCTCCAGGTGTTGAGGAACTGCAAGTCCCATGAGGCCTTGCAAGACTCTGACAGTGGCTCCCAGAGGCAGAGGCACGATGGGACTTGTAGAACTTCAACAGCTGGAGGGCCATAGTTCAGAGACCCCTGGTCTGGATGGTCAGGACTTGGAATAACTGATGGAACCATGAATTCTGAAGGAGAACGTATGGCCCCCAGCTCCTGACCTCAAGCTCAAGTGGACTATGGTTATGCAGCAGAACAATGATCCAAAACACACCAGTAAATCCACCTCCAATTTAAAATTTAATCTCCAAACACGGAAAGGTTTCTTCACAGTAAGAGCTGTGAGAATGTGGAATAGACTCCCTCAAGAGTTGGTTGTGGCCAGCTCAGTGGATTGCTGTAGGAAAGTCCTGGATTCTTTCTTGGATACACAGAATATAACTGGATATAACATTTATAGGGAAAGTTGATCCAGGGAATATCCGATTGCCTCTCGGGGGGTCAGGAAGGAATTTTTTTCCCAGCAGGAGCAAATTGGATCGTGCTTTGCTGGGTTTTTTTTTTTTGCCTTCCTCTGGATCGCCTGTAGGTGTAGGATTATAATTTTTTTTGTTTTTTCTATGGTTGAACTGGATGGACTTTTTTCTTTTTTCAGCCAGACTATGTAACTATGTAACCTCTGAATGGCTCAAAAAATACAAAATGAAGGTTTTGGGGCAGACTTAAATCCAATTGAGATGCTGTGGCATGACCTTAAACGGGCCGTCAGGGGCAGACTGACCATTTAGAAAGTCGGGCAATGCCCGAGGACCCGGGGTCAGTAGGGGCCCCATGAGATGCCCCTGCTACCTTTTTCATAGGCTTTTTTGAGTTTGGGCAAGGACACAGGGGCCCCATGATCCGCTATTGCCCTGCGGGTCGTTCATGCTAGGAAAACCCTCCAATGTGGCTGAATTAAAACAATTTTGCAAAGAAGAGATTTCTCCACAGAGATGTGAAAGACTCATCGCCAGTAAGCGCAAACGCTGGATTGCAATTGTGGCCGCCAAGGGGGGCCCAACCAGTTATTAGGCTTAGGGGGCAATTACTTTTTCATACGGGACCAGGTAGGTTTGGACGGCTATTGTCCCTCAATACATGAAATCATCATTTAAAAACGTTTGTATTTTCTCGGGTTATCTTTGTGTAATACTCAGATTTGCATTGTTTGATTTGCATTCAGTCTTGATCTCATCGGCAGGCAAGTGTTTTTATGGATTCTGTCATTGAGGCTTCAAATAAGGTCGTTAATTTTTATCAGAATGACAAGATGCTGCCAATTATTGCTTTATACACAAGAGAATCTGTTTGCCTTGCACCTGTTCTTGTTATAAACATGCCTGAAATGTAAAGTGGGGAGAAGTCTTGTGTGTCACCTTCTACAGAAGAACCTGAGGTCCTTCACTTCTACTAAAGTCAACTGCTCAGCAATGTGTACCCTCCGGGACAGTGTTTCTGAACTGATGTGCCATTTGGACCCAGTTTTTCCTAGATTAGTGCCATGAGTTGCCATGGTGTGGGTGGGTTGGCCTCCAGTACCAAAACAACCAATGAGCCTCTAGGGCCACAATGCATGCCGCCATTTATTGCTTTGGTGTTGGCGGCTTGCCTGCCTGCACCACGACAATCCATGACACTGGTCCAGGATAGATGTTAGGCAGGCCTGCCCATAGAATTCAGGGAAGGATGGAAGTCCACCTCCTCCAGACCTGCTCTGATGTGATGAGGGACCTCTGATGTAAATGAAGGCTCTTATATGGTGGGGGAACTCTGATGTGAATGAAAGCTCTGATGTGATGAGGGACCTCTGATGTAAATGAAGGCTCTGATGTGGTGGGGGAACTCTGATGTGAATGAAGGCTCTGATGTGATGGGGGAACTCTGATGTGAATGAAGGCTCTGATGTGGTGGGAGACCTATGACAGTGTTTCTGAACTGATATGCCATTTGGACCCAGTTTTTCCCAGATTAGTGCCATGAGTTGCCATGGTGTGGGTGGGTTGGCCTCCAGTACCAAAACAACCATTGAGCCTTTAGGGCCACAATGCATGCCGCCATTTATTGCTTTGCTGTTGGTAGCTTGCCTGCCTGCACCATGACAATCCATGACACCGATCCAGGGCAGACGTTAGGCAGGCCTGCCCATAGAATTCAGGGAAGGATGGAAGTCCACCTCCTCCAGACCTGCTCTGCTGGAGCCAAAAGGTAAGACTGTAATGTAAGAAGGGGCTGTGTGATTGGGGGGCTCAGTAATGGAGGAAGTGTGAGATTTGGGGGGGTCTATTTTTGGATTTGGGGTTTCTGTGATTGGGAGGGGGGTTGACTGATGTGATGAGAGGACTCATCTGGGAAGGGAGATTCATGTATAGGGGACCTCTAATGTATAGCTAGGTCTGTGATGAGAACAGAAAACTCTAATGTGAAGGAGGACCCTGACTTGATGGGGGAAAATTTGATATGAAGCAGAGACTCTGATGTGATGGGAGGGCCTCTGATGTGATGGGGAGACTGTATTGTGATGGGGGGACCTCTGATGAGACTATGATGTGATTGGAGGAGCTCTGATGTGAATGGAAGCTATGATGTGATGGGGGAGTTCTGATGTGAATGAAGGCTCTGATGTGATGGGGGAGCTCTGATGTGAATGGAGGCTATGATGTGATGGGGGAGCTCTGATGTGATGGGGGAGCTCTGATGTGAATGGAGGCTCTGATTTGAGGGGGGGGACCTCTGATGTGATGGGGGGACCTCTGATGTGAATGGATGCTCTGATGTGATGAGGGACCTCTAATGTGAATGGAGACTCTTATGTGATGGGGGAGCTCTGATGTGAATGAAGGTTCTGATGTGATGGGGGACCTCTGATGTGAATGGAGGCTCTGATGTGATGGGGGACCTCTGATGTGAATGGAGGCTCTGATGTGATGGGGGAGCTCTGATGTGAATGAAGGTTCTGATGTGATGGGGGACCTCTGATGTGAATGAAGGTTCTGATGTGATGGGGGACCTCTGATGTGAATGGAGGCTCTGATGTGATGGGGGACCTCTGATGTGAATGGAGGCTCTGATGTGATGGGGGACCTCTGATGTGAATGGAGGCTCTGATGTGATGGGGGACCTCTGATGTGAATGGAGGCTCTGATGTGATGGGGGATCTCTGATGTGATGGAGGAGCTCTGATGTGATGGGGGACCTCTGATGTGAATGGAGGCTCTGATGTGATGGGGGATCTCTGATGTGATGGAGGAGCTCTGATGTGATGGGGGAGCTCTGATGTGAGTGTCTGGACTGGAAGTGGTTAAACATCTGTACAATGTATAGAACCCGCGGCAGAAGGACTGACATTTTTTTTTAAAATTACATTTTTATTAACAAGAAAAAAAAAATCAGAGTGGGGTCCCCCCCCCCAATCTACAGGCACTTGTGGAAGGTTAGGAGGGACCCCGCAGTGAAAGATTTTTTTTTAAAGTGCCTGGGGTTCCCCCTAAAAGCCATCCAAGGTCCTTTTGGTCTGGTAGGACTTTTAGGGGAACCCCCCAAAAAATAAATGGGGGGAAAAAGCATGGGGTCCTTCCTAAATTTTTACCAGACCTTTGTCCTGAGCACAGGCCTGACAGGCCAGGAAAAGGGGGGGAGAACGGGCGCCTCCTCCCTGCGGCTTATGCAGGCCATACATGGTTCGAATTCTGAAGGACGAAAATGTCGTTCGTTCTGTAATCCGATGGTGCCACCCAATGATTTCAAAAATTGTTCATTTTTCACAAATTTTCCAGCATGCCCGATCACCAAAAAGGGAAGGAACCACGAAAATCGGCCAAAGCCATTGACCCCACTAACATAGCAAAAATCGGCCATCTTATTGAAATACAAAAAGAAAAAAACCCACTCCCGTCAACCCGTCTGCACCCGCCGTGCACTCTCCGTGCCTAAGCGCCCACCTCACTGACAACAACCTCCTCGACCCCCTACAGTCCGGCTTCCATCCCCTACACTCCACCGAAACCGCCTTACTCAGAGTCACTAAAGACCTGCTAACCGCCAAAGCTAATGGCCACTATTCAGTCCTCCTACTCCTCGACCTCTCCGCGGCCTTCAACACAGTCGACCACCCCCTCCTCCTCGATAAACTACACTCTCTCGGCCTCAGAGACTCCGCCCTCTCCTGGCTCTCCTCCTACCTATCCCAACGCTCCTTCAGCGTCACCTATAACGCTGCCACCTCCCCCTCTCTCCCCCTGTCTGTTGGGGTCCCCCAAGGCTCTGTCCTCGGGCCCCTTCTCTTCTCCATCTACACCTCCTCCCTTGGCCAACTCATATACTCTCACGGCTTCAACTATCACCTCTACGCCGACGACACACAAATTCACCTCTCCACCCCCCACCTCACCCCCTCAGTCTCCGCCCCCCACCTCACCCCCTCAGTCTCCGCCCGAATTACACATCTGCTGAGCGACATATCAGACTGGATGTCGCTCCATTTCCTCAAACTGAACCTCTCCAAAACCAAGCTCCTAGTTCTCCCCCCAGCCCGCACCCCCCTCCCCCCCACACCCTCTCCATCACGACCAACACGCCACCATCAGTCCCACCCCGCAAGCCAAAGTCCTAGGTGTCACTCTAGACTCAGACCTGTCCTTCCAACCCCATGTCCAATCGTTGGCAAACTCATGCAGGCTCCACCTCCGCAACATCTCCAAAATCCGCACGTTCCTAACCCCAGACACTACTAAACTACTCGTTCCCTCCCTTATTATCTCACGCCTTGACTGCTGCAACTCCCTCCTCACCGGCCGACCTCATCACAGACTATCCCCGCTTCAGTCTGTCCTGAACTCAGCGGCCAGACTCATCCACCTTACCAACCGCTCCCTGTCTGCCACCCCCCTCTGTCATTCCCTCCACTGGCTCCACCCCCCTCTGTCATTCCCTTCACTGGCTCCACCCCCTCTGTCATTCCCTCCACTGGCTCCACCCCCTCTGTCATTCCCTCCACTGGCTCTACCCCCCTCTGTCATTCCCTCCACTGGCTCCACCCCCTCTGTCATTCCCTCCATTGGCTCCACCCCCCTCTGTCATTCCCTCCACTGGCTCCACCCCCTCTGTCATTCCCTCCACTGGCTCCACCCCCCTCTGTCATTCCCTCCACTGGCTCCTGATTGCCCAACGCATTAAATTCAAAATACTAACACAGACATACAAAGCCATTCATAACTCCGCCCCAAACTACCTCACCGACCTGATACCCAAATACCACCCAACCTGTAATCTTCGCTCCTCGCAGGACCTCCTACTTTCTAGCTCCCTGGTCTTCTCCTCCCACGCCCGACTGCAGGACTTCTCCAGGACTTCCCCCATCCTCTGGAGCTCACTACCCCAATCCATCAGACTGTCACCTACTCTCCTCTCCTTTAGGCGCACCCTGAAAACCCATCTCTTCAGAGAAGCCTACCCCGCCCCCACCTAACAGCCAATCTCCTCCACTCCTCCCACCACTCCATCCCCCACAGCCACTTCCTCCTGTACCACTTCTCCTCCCTCCTAGATTGTAAGCTCCAAGGATCAGGACCCTCGCACCCCTCGTGTATTGTATTGTTACTGTATTGTCTCATGTTCTGTCCCCATTATAATGTACAGCGCTGAGCAAACCTTCTGCCGCTATATAAATCCTGTATAATAATAATCTGTTATTTGTCAGTCAGATGTAAACAATTGGGCTGAGCTAACGGCAACGTCACCGCTAGCACCGCCCCATTGTGCTGTGATTGGCCAAAGGATTGCATTGCTGTGGCCAATCACAATGCACTGCGAGAGCTTAGTGCATTGTGGGGCGTGGCGGGCGAACAGCCACTACCGCTCGTGTGTTCTGCGGACTGACCTTCGACTCAAACACCAAGGCCGACCCTACTGATGGGGGAAAAGAATTTGGAAACAATGTTTGGTGGTTTTTTAATTTGTTTCTTTTTTTTGTTTTTTTTTTGTTTGTTTACTTTACTCTTTTAAACTTTTTATTTATTTTTTTTACAGGCTGATCCGATCCTTAAAATGGTTTGTATTGGAGAGAATAACGTGATTGAAGAGGAGATCAGAGTCAACGGAAGCGTGAATGAATGGGCGGGAGGAGGCGGAGGAGGGGGAGGAGCAACGTACATATTTAAGGTAATGTCATCCGTCTTCTCTAGCTGCGTTCTCCATCTCAGGTCGGGGGAGGGGGCGGGGCACTAAAGCTCCGATGACACCTGTGCAGGTGTGACAGTGCGCACGCACGCAGCTTTTTGTGCGATTGTTTTGCACTTTGCGCGCCCGCATATGTAAACGGTGCACATGTGAGGTATCGCCGCGAACGTTCTAGAGAGCGCAATCGTTCCAGCTCCGCGTCATTCTAAACTGCTAACCTGTAAAAAATCGTTCAAAGCATCGCCTATGGAAGTGTCGCAGTTTGTGCGCCCAATTGTAATTTTGACGTTAGATATGTGTTTACTCGCCGTTCTGTCATCTTTTATATTTCCTATTGTGTGTTTTTTTTTCTACGCATTAAAATTCATGTAACTGTATTTTTTCCCCAAAAACATTGCGTTTGAAAAACCGCTGCGCGAAAGACCGTGTGACATTAAAAAATTGCAATGGCCACCATTTTATTCTCTAGATCAGGGGTGTCAAACTGGCGGCCCTCCAGCTGCTGTGAAACTACAAGTCCCATCAGAGGCATCCCTAGGGTTGGTGTCACCCGGTGCGATAACACTTGGTGACACCCCCTCCGACGATCCCCGCAGAATGGATCGGATCTGCGGATTGAGCACAATGGATCGGATAAATTATCCTCCCCAATCCGCAGATCCCATCCATCCTGAGGGGATCGTCAGCTTGCAACCAATAGGGGGGTGACACCGGACCCGCTCCACGGAAAGGTAAGTTTAACAGGAAGCTGACGATCCCCGCACACAGCCCAGTTTAGGAACGCGCCTGCCGGGTACCACGTCATAGCACATGGCTTCCTATGGGGGCACCCGGAGTATGAAGGAACACAGACAGCACTGGCAGGGGGTAAGGGACCACTCTGTACAATACCATGTTCTGTGTACTGTGGGGGAGCGGATATAGTGAATGCGGGGTCCGGGGGGGGGCAGATATAGTGAATGCAGGGTCCGGGGGGAGCGGATATAGTAAATGCGGGGTCCGGGGGGGGGCAGATATAGTGAATGCGGGGTCTGGGGAGAGCGGATATAGTGAATGCGGGGTCCGGGGAGAGCGGATATACTGAATGAGGGGTCCGTAGAGAGCGGATATAGTGAATGCGGGGTCCGGGGAGAGCGGATATAGTGAATGCGGGGTCCGTAGAGAGCGGATATAGTGAATGCGGGGTCCGGGGAGAGCGGATATAGGGAATGCGGGGTCCGGGGAGAGGGGATATAGTGAATGCGGGGTCCAGGGAGAGCGGATATAGGGAATGCGGGGTCCGGGGAGAGCGGATATAGTGAATGCGGGGTCCGGGGAGAGCGGATATAGTGAATGCTGGGTCCGGGGAGAACGGATGTAGTGAATGCGGGGTCCGGGGAGAGCGGATATAGTGAATGTGGGGTCCGGGAAGAGCGGATGTAGTGAATGCGGGGTCCGTGGAGAGCGGATGTAGTGAATGCGGGGTCCGGGGAGAGCGGATATAGTGAATGCGGGGTCCGGGGAGAGCAGATATAGTGAATGCGGGGTCCGGGGAGAGCAGATATAGTGAATGCGGGGTCCGGGGAGAGCGGATATAGTGAATGCGGGGTCCGGGGAGAGCGGATATAGTGAATGCGGGGTCCGGGGAGAGCGGATATAGTGAATGCGGGGTCCGGGGAGAGCGGATATAGTGAATGCGGGGTCCGGGGAGAGCGGATATAGTGAATGCGGGGTCCGGGGAGAGCGGATATAGTGAATGCGGGGTCCGGGGAGAGCGGATATAGTGAATGCGGGGTCCGGGGAGAGCGGATATAGTGAATGCAGGGTCCGGGGAGAGCGGATATAGTGAATGCGGGGTCCGGGGAGAGCGGATATAGGGAATGCGGGGTCCGGAAGAGCGGATATAGTGAGTGCAGGGTCCGGGGAGAGCGGATATAGTGAATGTGGGGTCCGGGGAGAGCGGATATAGTGAATGCGGGGTCCGGGGAGAGGGGATATAGTGAATGCGGGGTCCGGGGAGAGCGGATATAGTGAATGCAGGGTCCTGGGAGAGAGGATATAGTGAATGCGGGGTCCGGGGAGAGCGGATACAGTGAATGCGGGGTCCGGGGAGAGCGGATATAGTGAATGCGGGGTCCGGGGAGAGCGGATATAGTGAATGCGGGGTCCGGGGAGAGCGGATATAGTGAAAGCGGGGTCCGGGGAGAGCGGATATAGTGAATGCGGGGTCCGGGGAGAGCGGATATAGTGAATGCGGGGTCCGGGGAGAGCGGATATAGTGAATGCGGGGTCCGGGGAGAGCGGATATAGTGAATGCGGGGTCCGGGGTCATGTTTTCCAAGCTGAGTAAACAGGATTTTATTTTTTTGGCCGATCGTTGTTGCGTTCTGTTACGGCGATGAAATATGACTTTTAATTATTAGTTGTTACGGAAATGCCGGCCCTTCCGCGGTCTCCACTTACGCAGTTCAAGGCAATTAATACGTGTTCCGCGCTCGGTTGACAAGCGCCGTTGTGCCGCAGTCGAGGCTTCCTTCTCCGAATGGATATTAAACAGGCGGGAGTCATTAATAATTTTCTCGCTCCTCTCAGAGAAATGGAGTCGGAATTCAATAAGAACTCTCCGCAGCTCTAACTGACGATGACTCCTGGCGGCTCGACGTCGCTGATTGGAAACCGAACTGGAAAGACGGTTGCAGCTTGTCGATAATGGAACGTCGCTGAGAGCGAATAAAAAAAAAATGAATGTCAGAACAGAAACGGCGAGAAGAGGGGGAAAAGGGGCAGAAGCAATATTTTAATTTTTTTTATGACCCGTATTTCTTTAGTTCTGACATGTTACGCAACCCCCCCACCCCCACCGCAACCACGTACGCATTATTATTGCTGGCGTTGTCGATCTCTCGGACTCACTTTCTGGCCAAAGAGACGATTGCTCTCTGACATCTCCATAACAGGAACACATACTTTATTCTTTAATAAATATATTTATTTTCTGGCTCTGACCTTTTATATACAAATAGAATTGTTTCCTTATTAACAATTTGTGCAACAGGTGAGCTTACAATCTACAATAATGGCACTATATATATATATAGTGACACCGCCAATGGGGCACTATTCTTCCAGTGACACCGCCAATGGGGCACTATTCTTCCAGTGACACCGCCAATGGGGCACTATTCTTCCAGTGACACCGCCAATGGGGCACTATATATATATAGTGACACCGCCAATGGGGCACTATTCTTCCAGTGACACCGCCAATGGGGTACTATTCTTCCAGTGACATTGCAATGGGGTACTATTCTTCCAGTGACATCGCCAATGGGGTACTATTCTTCCAGTGACATTGCCAATGGGGTACTATTCTTCCAGTGATACCTCCAATGGGGCACTATTCTTCCAGTGATATCTCCAATGGGGTACTATTCTTACAGTGATATCTCTAATGGGGTACTATTCTTCCAGTGATACCTCCAATGGGGTACTATTCCTCCAGTGATATCTCCAATGGGGCACTATTCTTCCAGTGATATATATACTGTATATCATTGGCATATTCTGCAGTGCTGTGCAGACAATACAGTATTTCATCCTCCCCGCCCATGAGGATCCTTGTCGTAGACATACAGACACATCTACATAAGAGCCAATTTGGACTAAATCCAGGCAACCAACCAGCATGTTTTGGGGTTATAGGAGGGAAATCCTCACAAACACGTATCTGGTGAAGACTGGAACTTAGTAGAGGCCTCTCTTGCACCTCCTGCCCAACACTCCTGAAGGTGGAGACAGAGGGCACGGAGTCACTTGAGTGCCTTGGTTGCTGGCTGATGATGTCCACTCCATAGGTGGGCAGAGCTGGTCGTTGCAGTCCTCGGAACAGGATGCAAGAGCAGCTTGACACCACAGCAGGAGATGGAACCAGGACGGGGAGACGGGCAGCAGTCAGCAACAACCAGGCAGTGAGGAACCGAATCAGCAGGCATAGCAGGTCCAGAAGGCAGGCCAAGGTCAGTAACAGCTGGTCAGAGCAGTACAGAATCGTCCAATAAACAGGCCGGGGTCAGAGTAATCGGTGAGCAGAGTTGAGGCAGGAGCAGAAATGAAGTCCAAAGGCAAAGCGGGTCGTGCACAGGTAAGCAGGTACAGCGGACCCGGATCTCAGGAACACAGGAAGCTGAAGGCCATCCAGCAACTTCTCATAGGGACAGACCAGTTTACATAGGCCGACGGGCGCCAACTATGCGTGCTAATTGGTATGTGCACCCAGGGGGGGTATCTCGGTTTTGTGGTCCCCTAGGCAACACAAAAATCATCCATCCATAAAGCCTCCCCCCACGCCCTCCTGAAAAATGCTGCCCAAGGCAAATGCCTTGACTGCTCTGCACCAAATATAGATCCCCCCTCCCTCAGTACAGACCCCCCTGTCCACCATGTACAGACCCCCTCCCTCAGTACAGACCCCTCTCTCCACCAAGTATAGACCCCCCTCACTCAGTACAGACCCCCCTCTCCACCAAGTATAAACCCCCCCTCTCCACCAAGTATAGACCCCCCCTCCCTCAGTACAGACCCCCCTCCCTCAGTACAGACCCCCCTCTCCACCAAGTATAGACCCCCTCCCTCAGTATAGGCCCCCTCCCTCCACCAAGTACAGACCCCCCTCCCTCAGTACAGACCCCCCTCTCCACCAGTATAGACCCCCCTCCCTCAGTTCAGACCCCCCTCTCCACCAGTATAGACCCCCCTCACTCAGTACAGACCCCCCTCTCCACCAAGTATAGACCCCCCTCCCTCAGTACAGACCCCCCTCCCTCAGTACAGACCCCCCTCTCCACCAAGTATAGACCCCCTCCCTCAGTATAGACCCCCTCCCTCCACCAAGTACAGACCCCCCTCCCTCAGTACAGATCCCCCTCTCCACCAGTATAGACTCCCCTTCCTCAGTACAGACCCCCCTCTCCACCAAGTATAGACCCCCTCCCTCAGTATAGACCCCCTCCCTCCACCAAGTACAGACCCCCCTCCCTCAGTACAGACCCCCCTCTCCACCAGTATAGACTCCCCTCCCTCAGTACAGACTCCCCTCCCTCAGTATAGACTCCCCTCCCTCAATACAGACCTGCTCTCCACCAAGTACAGACTCCCTTCCTTCAGTACAGATCCCCCTCCCTCAGTACAGACCCACTTTCCACCAAGTACAGACCCCCCTCCCTCAGTACAGACCTCCCTCTCCACCAAGTATAGCCCACATCCCTCAGTACAGACCCCCCTCTCCACCAAGTATAGACCCCCCTCCCTCAGTATAGACCCCCTTTCCACCAAGTATAGAGCCCCCTCCCTGAGTACAAACCCCCCTCCCTCAGTACAGATCCCTTCTCCACCAAGTATAGACCCCCCCCTCACTATCCACTAAAGCCCCCCCCCCCAAAAAAAAATCACTTCATCATTGTCCCCATTCCCGGTCACTCTGTCCCCCTCCTCTGCCCAGGAACAAAAGGCAAAAATGCAAATTTTTCATGAGAGGCATCACCACCATTGGACCTTTCTCCGAATCTTTAAATTTTTTTTGATGTTTTTGATACATTTTAAGTTGGAAAACAAGAAGAAAAAATAAAGGGAGAAGACCGGCGGCTGATACCTCTGCATTGTGATTTTCCATAGATGGAGAATGGAAAGTACATTCCGCTGCTGATCGCGGCAGGAGGAGGCGGCAGAGCCTACAAGGCAAAAGCCAACATCATCCAATCAGAGCGGCTGGAGAACAATTTCACTGTGCCGGGCTTGAATGGAAAATCCGGGGCGGCAGGTAAATTCCAAGGGGGGGGGGGGTCACTATCTTATAATTCACTTTAATATAAATGCGAGTCAGAGTTCTACATCGAGCAACTGGACAGCTAAAAATAAAGCACAAAAACCGCCATCGGTGAATCCCATCAGGGGCACCAACCCCCCCAATTTTTTTTTTTTTTTTACAAGCAGCTCAAAATTTTTGCAATTTAATTGTCATGATCGATTGAAGGCGTCTAAATTATAACCATTTGGAGTTAGGCTAGGTGCACACCTATGCAGGTTGCTTTTGAGGCGTTTCTGCGTTGCATTTTTGATGCGTCTTGCCTTTTTTTTTTTTTAACTTTCCTTGTTGCTAGGCAGATTGATAACGCATCAAAAACGTAGCAAAAATGCAGCAAAAATGCAATACATGCTTTTCTTCAGCGTTCCAAGTCTATAGAACCAAAAACGCAACTTTTTGCATTCGAAAATGTCCCTGGCCCTTCCCAAAAAATGAACCGGGTGAAAATGCGAAGATGTGAACCTGTCCTTTAGGAAATCATGTTAAATGGACTGTAGTGCGTTTCTGCAAAATGCGGCAGAAAACGCTTAGGTGTGAGCCTAGGGTAAGTCATATTTTACTGACTACATCCCTACTGACCAAGCTGGCCATACATGTTACAACCTGAACAGATAATAATAGAAGGGATGGTTACAGATAACCCACCAGATGAGTGAATGCTGACCGGCAGCATTGACTCATCCGGCAGAAAACGCTTCGGTGTGAACCTAGGTTAAGTGGTATTTTACTGACTACATCCCTACTGGCCAAGCTGGCCATGCATGTTACAACCTGACCAGATAATAGAAGAGATTGTTACAGATAACCCACCAGATGAGTCAATGCTGACCGGCAGCATTGACTCATCTGGCAGAAATTGCTTGGGTGTGACCCTAGGGTAAGTCGTGTTTTACCGACTACATCCCCACTGTCCAAGCTGGCCATGCATGTTAAAACCTGAACAGATAATAATAGAAGAGATGGTTACAGATCACCCACCAGATGAGTGAATGCTGACCGGCAGCATTGACTCATCCGGCAGAAAATGCTTCGGTGTGAACCTAGGGTAAGTGATATTTTACTGACTACATCCCTACTGGCCAAGCTGGCCATCCATGTTACAACCTGACCAGATAATAGAAGGGTTGATTACAGATAACCCACCAGATGAGTCAATGCTGACCGGCAGCATTGACTCATCTGGCAGAAATTACTTAGGTGTGACCCTAGGGTAGGTCGTATTTTACCGACTACATCCCTACTGTCCAAGCTGGCCATGCATGTTACAACCTGACTGGATAATAATAGAAGGGATGGTTACAGATAACCCATAGGATGAGTCAATGTTGACCGGCAGCATTGTCTCATCCGGCAGTAATGCGGCAGAAAACGCTTCGGTGTGACCCTAGGGTAAGTCGTATTTTACTGACTACATCCCTACTGGCCAAGCTGGCCATACATGTTACAACCTAACCGGATAATAATAGAAGAGATGGTTACAGATAACCCACCGGATGAGTCAATGCTGACCCCTGTTTTTTTTTTTTTAATGGCACAGGTGGGGGAGGAGGATGGAGTGTCCACACCACGCTCCCGTGGGCGGGCAAGTCACTGGTGGATGGTGGTACCGGAGGGGAGTCCTGCCCCCAAGCCCTGAAGAAATGGGGATGGGAAACTAGAGGTGGTTTCGGAGGAGGTGGTGGCGGCTGCTCCTCCGGCGGAGGTGGCGGAGGATATATCGGTAAATATGGTTCCGGTCCGAATAATTTTGATACATTGATAAAAAAAAAAAAAGAAAATGGAATGTGTGACGGTAATTCTTCGAATGACAGGCGGCAACGCGGCGGATGATAACAGTCCAGATGCAGATGGCTGGGATGGGGTGTCCTATATCAGTCCCCTCGGAGTCCTCTACACCCCTCCACTCAAAGGTAAGGAAGCCGTGCAAATGGGTTCAACAATAAATGTGTCCTTATATATTGGATGTATGGAAGACATTGCGGGTAAAAACACCAAAAAAAGAATAGACTATAGCCGTCTTCCAAAATTCAAATCTAGAAAAGAATAAAACAGAATAGAAAGGAAGAGAATAGAAAAGAAAAGAAAAAAAAATAGAACAGAAAAAAATAGAATATAGACACCTTCCAAAATTTGAATTTTCAAGAGAATTGGAAAGAATCAAGTAGAATAGAACTGAAAATAAAAGAATAGAATAAAAAATAAAGGAATAGAAAAGTATAGAAAATAAAAGAATAGAGTAGAAAAAAATAGAATAGAACAGAAAAGAATAGAATAGAATAGAGCCGTCTTCCAAAATTCGAATTTCGTATAGAATAAAACTAGCCACTCTTCACATTGCATTCGGATCAATATTTTCGGTTCCATCGGAAACATTTTTGAATCTAATTGAAAACAAATAAACTAAGCTCAATTAGTGACTTAGAATCGATCGGAAACACAACAATGTTTTTTTGCAATGCCTCATGGGACTATTATTTTTACAACAGCTGGAGGGCCACCAGTTTGACACCCGTGCTCTAGTAACATGCTGGGGGCGGGTCCAGGACACCCTGGGCTTGGTTGACTGCTCTTTGCTGTCATTGGGCCTGGGAGACTGAGGACAACTATTGGTCAGAAAGAAGTACTGCAGGTAGAGTTCTGGGATGAAGGTTACAATTGTAGCAAAATCTGCTTTTTAACCACTTCCCGTCTGGCCCATGTATAGAAACGGCTGGATGGGAGCAGTGCAGGGGCGGGTGGCCGTTTATAAACGTCCTCCCTGCTCCCTGCTTGTGCGCGGTCCCTGGGACACAGTGGAACACCAATCGCTGTATGGGACCTCTGTGTCAGGACCCGGTCATGTGATCGCTGATTGGCCAATCAGCGATCACATGAAGAGTAGTAAGCAAGATGTCACTTCTGACATCATTGCTTACTACGTGTGAAATCTGTGAATGATCACAGAGATCACATGGTACAGGGCTATTCACAACAGCCGTGTACCATGTGACAAGCTGTGACCAATCACAGCTCACACAGTATTTCTCAATGGCTGCAAGAATGCAGACAGAGAGAAGGAGGAATGATTGCTTTTACAGCCTTTATGGGTGGAAAAGCAATCAGTGTAAAAAAAAAAAAAATCTTCATCACCCCCCCAAGTAGTCCAGTGTCACTATGGTGACCCCACACTGCTAGGGCGACAGGATGTAAATAAAAAAATAAAACATAAATAATAATATAAAAAATAAAATAAAAATGTAAAAAAAAAATTTAGAAAATTATAACTTTTGGTTATAAACTAATTTGGGGTTTGTTTTTTTTTTTACTAATTTGGGTTTTTTTTACTAAAAAGATAATTGAATACATTTTGGCCAAGATTTATAAAGAAAGATTATTTATTTGCAAAATTTTATAAGAAACACATTTTTTTTCAAAATTTTTGGACTTTTTCATTTATATAGCAAAAAAAATAAAAATCCCAGTGGTGAATAAATACCACCAAAATAAAGCTTTATCTGTTTAAAAAAAATGCTAAAAAATTAATATGGGTACGGGGTTGCATGACCGTGCAATTGTCATTCAAAGTGTGGAAGGACTGGAAGGGGGGGAAAGTGTCTGGACTGGAAGGGGGGGAAAGTGTCCGGACTGGAAGGGGGAGAAAGTGTCCGGAACTGGAAGGGGGGTGAAAGTGTCCAAACTGGAAGGGGGGGTGAAAGTGTCCGGACTGGAAGGAGGGGAAAGTGTCCGGACTGGAAGGGGGGGGGGAAGTGTCCGGAACTGGAAGGGGGGTGAAAGTGTCCGGAACTGGAAGGGGGGTGAAAGTGTCCGGAACTGGAAGGGGGGGAAAGTGTCCGGAATGGAAGGGGGGGAAAGTGTCCAGACTGGAAGGGGGGGAAAGTGTCCAGACTTGAAGGGGGGGAAAGTGTCCAGACTTGAAGGGGGGGAAAGTGTCCAGACTTGAAGGGGGGGAAAGTGTCCAGACTGGAAGGGGGGGTGAAAGTGTCCGAACTGGAAGGAGGGGAAAGTGTCCAGACTTGAAGTGGTTCATTTTATCTTTCAATGGGCTATGTCAGCAGGGCAGGACGGGAAGTTCCATCTATCTGGTGGAGCCCCAGACAGCAGAAAAACCCCAACAAGAGTTTGAAACCTTAGTAAATTGGTCTACAGAATATCAATTGAATGGTGGAAAGAAAAAACCTCATCCATACTCTCTGTGGTATCTCAGGGTTTACGAATAATGTTTCCAAACTCTACTGTGGACTTTCCAAGTTGTGATCCTCCTTACGACTGCTTCAGGACATGGCCATGGTCATCACAGGTGGCATAGACGGTGGCAATGCTTGGCTTCTTCTGCTTGAATTTTAATGTTTTGGAGAATGACTTACAGCTGGATTTTTTTTCTTGACCTCTGTCCTGTCCGTATTTTGTCATCTTATTTTGCCTTTCCTACACCTTTCATCTGGAACCCAGTGAAGGATAGTCTCCATGCCACAGACCTAACCTTGACCCAAACCCATCCATCCCCATCTCTTTTGAATTATGACGGTAGACAACTGGTCAGGTCCTCTAGATGATGCCAAACATGAAGGCCATGATCTGAGATCTTTCTTGCTCATAAGATGCTGAAAGTCCTTCTCAGGGCTCTACAAAAGGTCTACAACGAATCACGTTCTGGGTTATATAGCAGTGTTGCTATGATACAGCTGTAGTTTCATGTGGACACTCTATTGTATTGACCTACATTCGTAGTTTCTGAGTCTTTACAATATCTGGTTGGGAGGGAAGTCCTATCTAGGACGTGAAGTGTAATTGGCAGTAGAGCATGTCGTTGTTCTATTAGGATTGTTAACATCCAGAACCTGACAATTTGCAGATATGGTGGGAAGCAAAAAAAAACAAAAACGATGTCGAGTCTAAAGGTAAACACTTTTTTTTTAGTTTTGGATAGAGTGGGGAAGGGAAAGAACCTGCGCCAAATTTTTATTGAGGTCTGTGTCCCTGCTGGAGAGAGTTACCACTCTGTTGCCATTGGTGACCATCGTCACTGAAGGAAAAAGTGAGTGAAATGTTCTGGTAACCACCTAAAAGTAGTCTCTACATTTTGCGTTATGAAGGCCACAGCGTATATTTTATAAATATTTTGCAGGCCCAAAAAATGTGTTTTATATAATGTCCCCCCATCAAAGAGTGCCCTTCTCGCATCAGGGATTGCCTATCAGAGCCCCCCCTTACATTCATATGTGCCCAGCAGAGTCCCCCTTACATGTGTAGAAGAGTCATGGCTGGCTGGTTGGCAGTGGATGCAATGGTCTCCATATTACGATACCCAGACCAGATATGTTTTACCTGGATAGGGCAGCAGCTATATCAAGATCATGAAATCTATCCCCGGGCATCGGGGCAGCAAGTGAAGGGGAACCTCCCCAATGGGGTACAAGCAGCAACAACTTATTCAAAATTATGTTGCAACCACATGGATTCTGGGGGAGGGGGAGCTCGGAACCATTGCAAAAACGCAAGTCATAAGGGCTGTGTACACCTTCCCAATCAGGGTGCTGGCTACGGGCAAAACAAGGACCCAGGATTGAAGAATGTATCCTTCCCCAAGACTCCAAATAAGCCTCCAGGCTCCGGGACCCATTCCAGGACTAACTAATTCCAAAAGACTGAGCAACCAGTTCCCTTCATACTAGACATAGACCCAGGATTGGAGACTGTATCCCTCCCCCAAGTATCTACAAAGTCTCCATGCTCCAGGACCCATACCAGGGCTTGCTAATCCCAAAAGACTGAACGACTAGTTCCCTTTATATCAGACATAGACCCAGGATTGAAAAATGTATTCCTCCCAAATCTCTACAAAACCTTTGGACTCTGAGACCCATACCAGGACTAAATAATCCCAAAAGACTGAATGACCAGTTCCCTTTATACCAGACATAGACCCAGGATTGGAGAATGTATCCCTCCCAAGTCTCTACAAAGTCTCTGGGCTCCAGGACCCATACCAAGACTTACTAGTCCCAAAAGACTGAATGACCAGTTCCCTTTATACCAGACATAGACCCAGGATTGGAGACTGTATCCCTCCCAAGTCTCTACAAAGTCTTCGGGCTCCGGGAACCATCCCAAGACTTACTAGTCTCCATATCCCAAGTAATACATTTGTAGGGGTTTTAACCTTTCAACGCTCCACCAACTCCAACTGTACAAAATTTTAAAAACTTATTAAAAACTATGTTGCAACCACATGGAATCTGGGGGAGGGGGAGCTCTGAACCATTGCAACAATGCAACTCATAAGGGCTGTGTACAAATTCCCAATCAGCGTGCTGGCTACGGGCAAAACAAGAACCCAGGATTAAAATGTGTATTCCTCCCGAGTCTCTACTAAGCCTTCGGGCTCCAGGACCCATACCAGGACTAACTAATCCCAAAAGACTGAATGATCAGTTCCATAAATACCAGACATAGACCCATGATTGGAAAATGTATCCCTCCCCAAGTCTCTACAAAGCCTTTTGAGCTCCAGGACCCATACCAGGACTAACTAATCCCAAAAGACTGAATGATCAGTTCCCTAAATACCAGACATAGACCCATGATTGGAAAATGTATCCCTCCCCAAGTATCTACAAAGTCTTCAGGCTCCAGGACCCATACCAGGGCTTGCTAATCTCAAAAGACTGAATGACCAGTTCCTTTTATACCAAACATAGACCCAGGATTGGAAAATGTATTCCTCCCAAGTCTCTACAAAGCCTCCAAGCTCCGGGAATCATGCCAAGACTTACTAGTCCCAAAAGACTGAATGACCAGTTCCCTTTATGCCAAACATGCACTCTGGAGCTCCTCAACCTGTATGGATGAGATTCCAGAGTGCCATTTAACCCTTCTTACTCCCCAGCAGTGACATGTCGGCCAAATAAAATCCTGTAGTGGGCCTGATATGGTCCACAGGTCATAGTTTGGAGAAATAGGGAGGAGAAGAGAACTCTCCATATCCCAAGTAATACATTTGTAGGGGTTTTAACCCTTCAACACTCTACCAAATCCAACTGTACAAATTAAAACAAAATGTGTTGGCTACATACTTTTACAAGGTTACATCATTTATAATAGTTTTATAATTCATAACAAATACAATGTATACAATATATTGCATCCAATGTATAATTACTCCTTTGCCTCTGATCTTCTATGCCAGTGACGGAGAGCCACGGGGAGGTGGAGATAAAGCTGGACCTGAATTGCAGCCACTGTGAGATAGACGAATGTTACATCGATCCAGAGTCTCAGGAGCTGATGTGTCACTGTGAGCTGGGGAGGGTCCTGGCTGAGGATGGAGTGACCTGTTTAGGTAAGACGGTCAGCTGCTTGCTGTAGAGCATTATGTTCCTCCTCATTGCCATCGGCAGTGACGAAGGACATTTTAGGAGCAGTGTGAGGAATTCCAGTCCATGTTGCTTAATTGAAGGTATCTTGCTTGCTTCCTGGTGCTTATTTTATAGAGTGGAGTTACCAGTCCTTGGTGTCCACAGTCACAGCTCCAAGAAAAGTTGAAGTGGTTCAGTGGCTACTGGAAGGTTTTTGAGATCCAAGGAAGGTATACTGCCAAGTACCTGCTGAGCAATGTTAGTTTTGCAAAATAGGTGGCTCAGACTCAAGACTGCTAACTAACTGCTCAGTTACCTCTGTAGAAAGTAGTGTGACCAATGGCTGGTGCTTTGATGAAAATATACACCGATCAGTCAAAACCTTCTGACCACTAACTGGTAAAGTGAATAGCATTGATTATCTCATTACATTGGCACCTAGAAGGGTGTGGGATATACATTCACCGGCCACTTTATTAGGTCCACCTTGCTATTACCAGGTTGGACCCCCTTTTGCCTTCAGAACTGCCTTTGTTCTTCGTGGCATAGACTCAACAAGGTGTTGGAAACGTTCCTCAGAGATTTTGGTCCATATTGACATGAGTTACCGTTGCCTTTCTATCATCTGGAACCAGTCTGCCCATTCTCCTCTGACCTCTACAAGACATTGTCCTCCACACAACGGCCTCTCAATGGCTATTTTCTCTATTTCGGACCACTCTCTGTAAACCCTAGAGATGGTTGTGTGTAAAAATACCTGTAGATCAGCAGTTTTTGAAATACTCAGACCAGCCCGTCTGGCACCAACAACCATGCCACGTTCAAAGGCACTTAAATCCCCTTTCTTCCCCATCCTGATGCTCGGTTTGAACTTCAAAAAGTCGTCTTCACCACATCTAGATGCCTAAATACATTGAGTTGCTGCCATGCGATTGCCATTAGCAATTTGTGTTACCCAGCAATTGAACAGATGGACCTAATAAAGTGGCCGGTGAGTGTATTAGGCATCAAGTGAACATGTCTCTGAAGTTGATATGGTGAAAGCAGAAAAAACGGGCAAGCGTAAGGATTTGAGGGGCTTTGCAAAACTGCATCCCTCGGTCTGCAGTGATCAGGACCAGGGGCGGACTGACAACTCATGGGGCCGCCGGGCAATAGGGGATCATGGGGCCCCTGTGTCCTTGCCCAAACTCAAAAAAGCCTATGAAAAAGGTACCAGGGGCATCTCATGGGGCCCCTACTGACCCCAGGCCCTTGGGCAGTGTCCGAGTTTCCAAATGGTCAGTCCGCCCCTGGTCAGGACTGATCAAAAGTGGTCCATGGAAAGAAAACCAGCGAAACAGTGACAAGGTCATGGGTGGCCAAGGATCATTGATGGAGGTGGGAAGGGAAGGCTGGCCTGTATAGTCTGATCTAATGGAAGAGCTACTGGAGGTCAAATTGTTGAAAAAGTGAATGCTGATTCTGATAGAAAGGTGGCACAGGGCATGGTAATTTATCGTGTATGCTGCAGACCGCTTAGGGTACCCAGCTGACTCGTAACCACAGCCAAATGTACATGTGAGCATCAGAGCTGGACCACGGAGCAATGGAAGAAGGTGGCCTGGTCTGATGAATCACATTTTCTTTTACATCATGTGGATGGCTGAGTGGGTGTGCATGACTTACCTGGGGAAGAGATGGCACCAGGATGGAGTATGGGAACAAGCCGGTGGAGGCAGTGTGATGTTTTGGGCAATGTTCTGCAGGGAAACCTCGGGTCCTGCCATTCATGTGGATGTTACTTTAGAGTCCATGCCTCTACAGGTCAGGGGTCTTTTGAGGGCAAAAGGGGATCTACTCAATATGAGTTTGGTGGTCAAAATGTCGTGGTTCACCGATGTATGACCTGGACCTACGCTCAGAATATTATATATGGCCCAGTTCATGTTTTAGAATTGACAATTTTTTTGTCCACTTTTGGTGTCCATTGTGTACATTGCCTATTCCCCTCTGTCCATCTAATAATCCATCAAGTCTAGAGAATTTGTCCATGGACTCCATGATTTATTCTTGGGTTCTGTTTTTCAGATGACCAAATTCAGTCCGCCCAGGAGACGCACCTTCCCCTGTCTCTGGTATTGTCCATTGTGACCTCAGGCCTTGTGGCTGCCCTAATCTTGGCTTTCTCAGGGATCATGATTGGTGAGTCACTACTATTTATAGAACCTCTCCTCTACAGAACTGTACAAATGTAGGAAAATACAAAAAGTAAAATGTAGTTTTTACCCATTTAGTTTAGAAAGGTTCTCCTTCCACAAGAGGTCTAGTGGCTGTTAAAAATCGAACATTTGAGATCATTTGTGATCATATGACCATTGATACCATCGAACTGGGATATCAGTTAGGCTGACCATACTGTAGACAGCCACAAGTCAGTGTTGATTGGGGACTCCTGCAGAGAGCCATTGTGTTCTCCTGGGGGAGGAGCGGGAGGAGCCATCCCCGCCAGGAGACGGCCATAGAGGGCCACAAGTCAGTGTTGATGGGGGACTCCCTGCCGGAGAGCCATTGTGTTCTCCCGGGGGAAAGGGTGGGAGGAGCCATCCCCGCCAGGAGACGGCCATAGAGGGCCACAAGTCAGTGTTGATGGGGGACTCCCTGCAAGGGAGCCATTGTGTTCTTCCCGGGGAGGTGTGGGAGGAGCCATCCCCGCCAGGAGAAGGCCATAGAGGGCCACAAATCAGTGTTGATGGAGGACTCCCTGCCGGAGAGCCATTATGTTCTCCCGGGGGAGGGGTGGGAGGAGCCATCCCCGCCAGGAGACGGCCATAGACGGCCAAGAGTCAATTTTGATGGGGGACTCCCTGTTGGGGAACCATTGTGTTCTCCCGGGGTAGGGGCGGGAGGAGCCATCCCCGCCAGGAGACGGCCATAGAGGGCCTCAAGTCAGTTTTAATGGGGGACTGCCTGTCGGGGAACCATTGTGTTCTCCCGGGGGAGGGGCAGGAGGAGCCATCCCAGCCAGGAGATGGCCATAGACGGCTAAGAGTCAGTGTTGATGGGGGACTCCCTGCCGGAGATCCATTGTGTTCTCCCGGGAGAGGGGTGGGAGGAGCCATCCCCGCCAGGAGAACACAGTGATTACTGCTAGCGGATATTATAGCTGGTAATAATTGCATGTAAAATCCGACAGGCTGTTTGAACTCAAGTAGATCGATCGATCAGCTTGGGTACAGTCAGCCTACCCATACATGATTCGAATCTCGGCCAGTCGCTGCTGAACCAGCTGAGATTCGAAGCATCTAAGTCTCTCTCAGTACAGCTGATCTCGGATAAGATTTTAGACAATAGCGATTGCAGAACTTTTGGGGTGGGCAGGAGGGGCGTGGCCGTTTCATGTGAGGTGGGGGGGGGGCACCGCATGGAGAGATCCTACATCCAAGCTGACAGGAGTAGTGGCCGCAGCTTCACTACTCCTGTCAGCTTAGCATTTAAGGAGACCGGCGAGATCTGGAGAGGAGGAGGGAGCCGGGAGAAGGGGCAGGCTGTGTTCTCTCTCCCCTCCACCTCCTCCTCCTGCCATTGCAGCTATCCTGGCTTGGGGCCGAATCGCCATTGGGCAGTGTTTGTTTGTCTTCCCCCATCTCCTTCCAGCAAAGAACATGGATAGGGGCAGGGGTGGACTGACAACTCATGGGGCCCCCGGGCAATAGGGGATCATGGGGCCCCTGTGTCCTTGCCCAAACTCAAAAAAGCCTATGAAAAAGGTACCATGGGCATCTCATGGGGCCCTCTACTGACCCCGGGCCCTCGGGCAGGGCCCGAGTTTCCAAATGGTCAGTCCGCCCCTGGGTAAGGGGAGGGTAAGCAAACAGTGCACAGTGGCAATCTGACAGCCAGTGGCACCTCAATTGTGAAGCCCCAACTCTGCGATCCTATAGCCCCCCCATAGTGCTTGAATTGTTTTGGAGGGGGAGGTGATTTTTGCTGACAAACAATGCTCATACCTTTTGGGGGACACCCTTTGGCATCTTCACCCTGGGCTCTAGATGACCTTGTCCCATGTCCAATCAATGTTCTTCATGAGAGCTTTGAACCCCAGAGTTTATGACTGCCCCCATAGATGTTGTTATTCGTTTATGATTTATTCATGCCCATGGACCTCTAGAAGGAAAGTTTCCAGAGAGCCCTTTTTGTTCCATGTCAGTAGGCCATTATGAACCAATGTCCTCTTTACAGTGTACCGCAGGAAGCATCAGGAGCTCCAGGCCATACAGATGGAACTACAGAGCCCAGACTACAAACTCAGCAAAGTGAGAACATCCACCATCATGACGGACTACAACCCCAACTACTGCTTTGCCGGCAAGATCACCTCCATCGGAGACCTGAAAGAGGTGCCCAGGAAACACATCTCCCTCATCAGGTGAGGTTAAGGTGGCAGCCTGAAAGTGTGACACCATCTGACTCCTTAACTCATGATAGTTACAAATAAGGTGTTGTTATATGAACAGCCAGTGACACCACCCGCCCCCTTCACTTACATGGCCAGGAATCACCAGGGGTAGTTAAAAAAAAAAATAGAATGGGGGTCCCCTCCTAGTTCATACTAGACCCCCATACCAGACCCTACACCAAAAAAACAAAAATGTTGTGGAGTCCCCTGAAACTCTATACCAAACACCTCTGGCAGAGCATGTTGTCCCCATTGATGAATACAATGGCCTTTTCCCCACAACCCCGGCCTAGTTTCTCTGGGGGGGTCTGTAATTGGGGGTGTATCGGAATCTGGAAGCCCCTGTAACAATAAGGTGGCTCCCAAATTGGCGTACATAATACCCCAACTCATTCACAAAAAAATGTAAGTAAAAAAAACAGACAAATAAAAAAAAAATCCCTCTCAAAGTACATCTGCCGACAAGCCACGTCAACTGTGCAGTCAGTTTTGTTCCGAATCGAAATTCGGATGAATTTTTTTTTTCGGATTAATTCAGTGGGTGACTGACAGCTCATATATACAAAAGGGAGGGGTCTCCCGGGTGACCTCATTCATCAAATACGGACATGTCCTTATTGTTAAACGAGGAATCCAGATTCTGATAAGACCCCTTCCAGCCGCCCCCCGCAACAAGAACCCCCTCCTCTTCATGAACGATTTTCAATGTGCTGTGAAAATCCCTGTAATGTGTCTAATATGGTCATTCCCTTTGATCATCGGCTCCATCTACTGGCCATAATGCAGTATTTCTCTGAAATAGCTCCATCAGAAGATTTCAGCATTATGGCCAGTAGGTGGAGCTAGAAATCATAGGAAATAAACAGATGAGACATATTACAGGGATTATTTGAGACATCATCCTATGCACTTGTACGCATTTTTTTTTTAAATAGACCCATTAGATTTTTTTGTGTCCTAATTCTGCAAACTAGTCCACATAGTCCACTAGTCCTCATGCCAGGGTACGAGGTGTAATCCTGGACTCCCATCTGTCCTTTCAGCCCCAAATCCAATCACTGTCCAAATCTTGTAGACTTCACCTCCGCAACATCTCCAACCTCCGCAACATCTCCAACCTCCGCAACATCTCCAACCTCCGCAACTTCTCCAACCTCCACCACATCTCCAACCTCCGCAACATCTCCAACCTCCACCACATCCCCAACTTCCGCAACATCCAACCTCCACCACATCTCCAACCTCTGCAACATCTCCAACCTCTGCAACCTCTCCAACCTCTGCAACATCTCCAACCTCTGCAACATCTCCAACCTCTGCAACATCTCCAACCTCCGCAACTTCTCCAACCTCCACCACATCTCCAACCTCCACAACATCTCCAAGACTCTCCCGTTTTTAACCTCGGAAACTACTAAGCAACTTATTCCCTCCCTGGTTATCTCTCACCTTGACTATTGTAACTCCCTCCTCATTGGCCGACCCCATCACAGGCTATCCCCTCTTCAGTCTATCATGAATGCTGCTGCCAGACTCATCCACCTTACTAACAATTCTGTATCTGCCACCCTCTCTGCCAATCCCTCCACTGGCCTCCATTCAGTGTCCTCCACCCCTCTCTGCCAATCCTTCCACTGACCTCCACTCAGTGTCCTCCACCCCTCTCTGCCAATCCTTCCACTGACCTCCACTCAGTGTCCTCCACCCCTCTCTGCCAATCCTTCCACTGACCTCCACTCAGTTTCCTTCACCCCTCTCTGCCAATCCCTCCACTGGCCTCCACTCAGTGTCCTCCACCCCCCTCTGCCAATCCCTCCACTGGCTTTCATTCAGTGTCCTTCACCCCTCTCTGCCAATCCCTCCACTGGCCTCCATTCAGTGTCCTCCACCCCTCTCTGCCAATCCCTCCACTGGCCTCCACTCAGTGTCCTCCACCCCTCTCTGCCAATCCCTCCACTGGCTTCCCATTGCCCAACGGATACAATTCAAAACATTAACAATCAAATATAAAACCATATATAACTCCGCCCCAAATTACACCACCAATCCTGTCTCCAAATATCACCCAAACCGTACTCTGCGCTCCTCACACGACCTCCTACTCTCTAGCTCCCTTGTCTCCTCCTCCCATGCTTGTCTCCAGGACTTCTCCAGAGCCTCCCCCATCCTCTGGAACTCTCTACCCCAATCTATCAGACTATCGCCTACTCTGCTCACTTTTAGGCGATCTCTGAAAACCTCTCTCTTCAGGGAAGCCTATCCTGCTCTCAGGTAATAATGGAATCTTCTACTCCTCCTACCCGTCCATCCCCCCCAGTTACTACCTTTTGTACCACTAGCCCCTCCCTCTTAGATTGTAAGCTCCCAGGATCAGGGCCCTCCTATCCCTCTTGTATTGAACTGTATTGTTGCTGTATTGTCTCCCGTTATATTGTAAAGCGCTGAGCAAACTGTTGGCGCCATAAATCCTGTATAATAATAATAACATAGGCCACCTCAGATAATAATGAGCCCAGCACAGCCCCGGGGGTGTTTATTTGCAACCTATAAATAAAATATCATTTTTGGATGGACTTTAATTCTCATGGTAGACCTTCGCCATGACCGCTTCTTCCCGGCAAGACCTTTGCTGTATTAGAGGAGACGCCAGGCCCCTTATCGGAAATCTCCACTCAGCTAAATGAGCCGTGAAACCCAAACCGAAGGTCATTTATCCAAAGTGATAACCGGATGGAATTCACTTCCACCTGATTGTCAAAAAAAAAAGTTTCCCTTGACGGATCTATCCATTAGACGCCGAAAATAATGCGGCGCGAAGAGACATTAACCGCCGTGAACCGCTGGTGGACTTCAAGTGCCAGAGCTCATTGCCTCTATGAACCGAAGATGGAGTACAGTTCTCCCAGCTCAGACGGAGAGGAGCTCGGTTCTGCGGACTCTTCCTCCGTGCCTTGTTGTCTGTTATCATCAAATTTATGAAGTGTCAGAGGAAGACCTTGTAGAGGAGTCAGAATCAATTTGTCAGAGGTCTCCGAGTTCACGGAGATAGATGAGCTCCACATCCGGCTGGAGAACTCCTAATGATAACTACTTCTCGGGCAATGTCAGACATCTGTCACTCAACTTTACAAGGGACTTCGCACCTCCAGCTGCCGGGACGTCTTCTCGGTGGAAAGAATTAACTTCTCAGTCCGAATAAAATTCTTTTTTTTTTTTTTTATGTGGTGGATTTATAGAAGATGTCACAAGTCCCCGATTTTGTGAAATTACTTTATAACGGAAACTCGGGACGGCAGGCAGCTCCTTGGCTTGATGATGCTGAAGTTACTCCGAACCTTGCTTTACGGGAACATCATAAAATAGAACTTCTCCAGCCGGTATGGAAACTCCTGGCCACATTATTGGGTCCACCTTGCTAGTACCAGGAAAATATCTCCCACACCATGACACCACCAGCACACCATCCTGAACCGTGGATACAAGGCAAGATGGATCCACCACACCATGACACCACCACCACCAGCCTGAACCGTGGATACAAGGCAAGATGGATCCACCACACCATGACACCACCAGCACACCATCCTGAACCGTGGATACAAGGCAAGATGGATCCACCACACCATGACACCACCACCACCAGCCTGAACCGTGGATACAAGGCAAGATGGATCCACCATGACACCACCACCATCAGCCTGAACCGTTGATATGAGGCAGGATAGATTCACCACACCATGACACCACCACCACCAGCCTGAACCCTTGATATAAGGCAAGATGGATCCACCTCACCATGACATCACCACCACCAGCCTGAACCGTTGATATAAGTCAGGGTGGATCCACCACGACATGACACCACCAGCCTGAACCATGGATACAAGGCAGGATGGATACACGTCACCATGACACCACCACCACCACCCTGAACCGTTGATATGAGGCAGGATGGATCCACCACACCATGACACCACCACCACCAGCCTGAACTATTGATACAAGGCAGGATGGATCCCCCACACCATGACACCACCACCACCAGCCTGAACCGTGGATACAAGGAAGGATGGATCCACTGCACCATGACACCACCAGCAGCCTGAACCATTGATATAAGGCAGGGTGGATCCACCACACCATGACACCACCACCACCAGCCTAAACCATTGATATAAGTCAGGGTGGATCCACCTCACCATGACACCACCAGCCTGAACCGCGGATATAAGGCAAGATGGATCCACCACACCATGACACCACCACCAGCCTGAACCGTTGATATAAGGCAAGATGGATCCACCACACCATGACATCACCACCACCAGCCTGAACCATTGATATGAGGCAGGATGGATCCACCACACCATGACACCACCACCACCAGCCTGAACCGTTGATACAAGTCAGGATGGATCCACCACACCATGACACCACCACCACTAGCCTGAACCGTTGATACAAGGCAGAATGGATCCACCACACCATGACACCACCACCACTAGCCTGAACCGTTGATACAAGGCAGAATGGATCCACCACACCATTCCACCACCACCACAGCGACAGAGAAATCCGGTCTCCTGCCCTGTCAGACAGGGCTGTGCTGTGTGGCAGAGCTGTGTAAATCTCCGCACTGGTTGGACTGAAATTTTTCATTTTTTTTTCATTTTAAGCAGCTCCTTCTTATAAATCCCCTTTGTGTCTTTAGCAGTTTTGCCCGGAGTTCAGCTTTAAAGGAAATTTTCTTTTGTTTGCGAGGAGGTGAGGGGTGAGGAATGAAGGGCGAGGGGTGAGGGACGAGGGGTGAGGGATGAGCGGCGAGGAACGAGGGGTGAAGGGCTAGGAGTGAAGGACGAGGGACGAGGGGAGAGGGACGAGGGGAGAGGGACGAGGGGTGAAGGACGAGGGGTGAGGGGTGAGGGACGAGGGGCGAGGGTTCTGACAGCGAATCGCTCCCCACCTATCAGCACGGGTCTGTAATCAGAAGTGGCAGGTTGGGGTTCTCAGGCATCCCTGCAGCAGAAAGTCCTCATCCGGAGATATCGGTTCTGTTCTTTGCATACTATTAGCATTTCCCCGCATCGGCTTTTCTCACGTCCTTCACCGCGGCGTACTGCAAATGCGATTTCTGGGAAAGGCGGGAGAGATGTAAACTCATCCGTTTCTTCTTTGAAAAAACGTGACTGAATTGAAGAAAAAAAAATGGAACGCCCATGTGAACGCACCCTTACAAAGATGTATGCATTTCCTATGCTCCTTTGCTCCATCTAGTGGCCACAATGTGGTATTTTACAATCGCCCATAAACATTCGTTCTGAAGAGGTAAGAGCCTAAAGAACATTTGTTTTTGCCGAGTTTGCACAGAACGAACGTACACGCGGTACACGCACTCTCTGGATGAACGGCTCTGCTCAGTTTTTTCTATAAGCTCCTTCGAGTCAGCCAAGACCACATCAGGGATTTGCGACATTTTGTTCCTTCTGGGCGAAGTCTGGAAATGAACATTCGTTCCCTCTGCCAGCATTGGAGATAATACGGAGCGCACAGCTCGCCAGGCGGACAGACCTATGTAGAGGATTAGCCCCTCCCGCCTCTCCCAGAAATCGCATTTGCAGTACGCTGCAGCGAAGGACGCAAGAAAATCCGATGCGGGGAAATGCTAATAGTATGCAAAGAACAGAACCGATATCCCCGGATCAGGACTTTCTGCTGCAGGGATGCCTGAGAACCCCAACCTGCCGCTTCTGATTACAGACCCGCGCTGATAGGTGGGGAGCGATTCGCTGTCAGAACACTCGTCCCTCGCGTCTCGCCCCTCACCCTTCGTCCCTCGCATCTCGCCCCTCACCCTTCGTCCCTCGCATCTCGTGTCCCGCCCCTCACCCTTCGCCCCTCGTCCCTTGCCCCTCACCCCTCGTGTCTCACCCCTCGTGTCTCGCCCCTCACCCTTCATCCCTCGCCTCTCGTCCCTCGCCCCTTGCCTCTCGTTCCTCGCGCCTCGTGTCTCGTCCCTCACCCCTCGCACCTCGCCCCTCATCCCTCGTCCTTTGCCCCTCGCCCCTTGTCCCTCACCCCTCGTGTCTCACCCCTCGTCCCTCTTCCCTCACTCCTCGTCCCTCACCCCTCGTGTCTCACCCCTCGTCCCTCTTCCCTCACTCCTCGTCCCTCACCCCTCGTCCCTCGCCCTTCACCCCTCGCCCTTCACCCCTCGCCCCTCATTCCTTGCCCCTCGTCCCTCTCCCCTCGTCCTTCACTCCTCGCCCTTCACCCCTCGCCCCTCATCCCTCGCCCCTCGCCCCTTGTCCCTCACCCCTTGCCCTTCACCCCTCGCCCCTCGTCCCTCACCCCTCGTCCCTCACCCCTTGCCCTTCACCCCTCGCCCCTCATCCCTCGCCCCTCGTCCCTCACCCCTTGCCCTTCACCCCTCGCCCCTCGTCCCTCACCCCTCGTTCCTCGCCCCTCGCAAACGAAAGAAAATTGCCTTTAAAGCTTCTTTATAAATGGGATTTATAAGGAGGAGTTGCTTACCTGGAAAGCGAGTTGTATTTCTGTCCATCCAGTGCAGAGATTTACACCGCTCTGCCATGCAGCACAGCCCCAATCTGCCAGGGCAGGAGACCGGACTTCTCTGTCGCTGTTAAGCAGCACCTAGTGGCCTTGCCCCTCCCCCAACCTGTGATTGGACAGCAAAAGGAGAAGCTACACAGCAACGAGCTCATCTCTCTTTCTCCACCTATCAGTAGTGCTGGGACATCTAGAGGGGCAACCGTGTCAAATTGCAACCCCCCCCCCCCAAAAAAAAAAAAACAAGCACTTATTGCCATGCTTACCCCTCAGCATAAATCCCCCTCCCAGCACAAATATTTGCCCCCCATCCCCCCAGCTAAAATCCTCCCTCTCCTCATATGCCCTCAGCACAAATCTATCCCCCCAAAACGTGTCCCTCAAAGCACAATTCCTCCCCCTGCTCCAAATCCTCCTTCCCGGCACAGATCCCCCCAAATTTCCCCTCTGAACACAAATCCTCTCCCCCCCGCTCCAAATCCTCCTTCCCGGCATAGATCCCCCCAAATTTCCCCTCTGAACACAAATCCTCTCCCCCCCGCTCCAAATCCCCCTTCCCGGCACAGATCCCCCCAAATTTCCCCTTCGAGCACAAATCCTCTCCACCCCGCTCCAAATCCCCCTTCCCGGCACAGATCCCCCCAAATTTCTCCTCCGAGCACAAATCCCCCCCCCCCCGCTCCAAATCCTCCTTCCCAGCACAGATCCCCCCAAATTTCCCCTTCGAGCACAATCCCCCCCCCGCTCCAAATCCCCCTTCCCGGCACAAATTGCCCCAAATTTCCCCTCCTAGCACAGATTCCCCCCCACCCGCTCCAAATCCTTCCTCCCAGCACAAATTACCCTCCCCCAACCCCCTTTCTTAGCACAACCCCCCCTTCCCAAAATCCCCCCCTAGCACAAATATCCCCCCCCCGATCATCTCTACTGGCACAAATCCCCCCTCAAAAAAAAAAATCCCCTCCTAGCTCAGATCCACTCGCCCCCCACCATATCACTTATTCTAGCACAAACCCCCCCCCCCCCATATCCTTTCTCCTAGCACAAGTCCTCTCCCCCATCCCCACTCCCAACACATATTCCCCCAAATCACCACTCCTAGCACCCCCCCCCCCAAATTTCTCCTCTTAAAACAATTCATACCCCCTACCGCCCCCCAAATTCCTCCTCCCAACAAAAATGTCCTCCCCCTCAATCTCACATGATACCACAGTGCCCAGGGCAGCCGCCCCTCTTGCCCACCCCTTGTCCCGGCCCGGCTTTCTTGTTTTGGTGAGAACTTCAGCACTATTTACTCCTTGAGCTGCCTTCCCAGTGAAGGTATGGGGGGGGCACCTTACATTTAGTGTAGAGGTATTGGGGGGGGCACCTTACATTTAGTGTAGAGGTATGGGGGGCACCCTACATTTAGTGTAGAGGTATGGGGGGGGCACCTTACATTTAGTGTAGAGGTGTGGGGGGGCACCTTACATTTAGTGTAGAGGTATGGGGGGCACCCTACATTTAGTGTAGAGGTATGGGGGGGCACCTTACATTTAGTGTCGAGGTATGGGGGGCACCTTACATTTAGTGTAGAGGTATGGGGGGGGCACCTTACATTTAGTGTAGAGGTATGGGGGGGGCACCTTACATTTAGTGTAGAGGTATTGGGGGGCACCTTACATTTAGTGTAGAGGTATGGGGGGCAACTTACATTTAGTGTGGAGGTATGGGGGGGCACCTTACATTTAGTGTAGAGGTATGGGGGCACTTACATTTAGTGTAGAGGTATTGGGGGGGTCACCTTACATTTAGTGTAGAGGTATGGGGGCACCTTACATTTAGTGTAGAGGTATGGGGGGGCACCTTACCTTTAGTGTAGAGGTATTGGGGGGCACCTTACATTTAGTGTAGAGGTATTGGGGGGCACCTTACGTTTAGTGTAGAGGTATTGGGGGGGCACCTTACATTTAGTGTAGAGGTATTTGGGGGGGGCACCTTACATTTAGTGTAGAGGTATTGGGGGGCACCTTACATTTAGTGTAGAGGTATGGGGGAGCACCTTACATTAGTGTCGAGGTATGGGGGGCCTTACATTTAGTGTAGAGGTATGGGGGGGCACCTTACATTTAGTTTAGAGGTATTGGGGGGCACTTTACATTTAGTGTAGAGGTATGGGGGGGGCACCTTACATTTAGTGTAGAGGTATGGGGGGCACCTTACATTTAGTGTAGAGGTATTGGGGGGGCACCTTAAACTTAGTGTAGAGGTATTGGGGGGGGCACCTTAAACTTAGTGTAGAGGTATTGGGGGGCCCCTATATTTCGCGTAGAGGTATTGGGGGGCACCTTACCTTTAGTGTAGAGGTATTGGGGGGCACCTTACCTTTAGTGTAGAGGTATTGGGGGGCACCTTACATTTAGTGTAGAGGTATTGGGGGTCACCTTACATTTAGTGTAGAGGTATGGGGGGCACCTTACATTTAGTGTAGAGGTATGGGGGGCACCTTACATTTAGTGTAGAGGTATGGGGGGGCACCTTACCTTTAGTGTAGAGGTATTGGGGGGCACCTTACATTTAGTGTAGAGGTATTGGGGGGGGCACCTTACATTTAGTGTAGAGGTATTGGGGGGCACCTTACATTTAGTGTAGAGGTATTGGGGGGGGCACCTTACGTTTAGTGTAGAGGTATTGGGGGGGCACCTTACATTTAGTGTAGAGGTATGGGGGGGCACCTTACATTTAGTGTAGAGGTATGGGGGGGCACCTTACATTTAGTGTAGAGGTATTGGGGGGGCACCTTAAACTTAGTGTAGAGGTATTGGGGGGGGCACCTTAAACTTAGTGTAGAGGTATTGGGGGGGCACCTAACATTTAGTGTAGAGGTATGGGGGGTACCTTACATTTAGTGTAGAGGTATGGGGGGGCACCTTACATTTCGTGTAGAGGTATTGGGGGCCCCTATATTTCGTGTAGAGGTATTGGGGGGCACCTTACCTTTAGTGTAGAGGTATTGGGGGGCACCTTACATTTAGTGTAGAGGTATGGGGGGGCACCTTACATTTAGTGTAGAGGTATGGGGGGGCACCTTACGTTTAGTGTAGAGGTATTGGGGGCACCTTACATTTAGTGTAGAGGTATTGGGGGGGCACCTTACATTTAGTGTAGAGGTATGGGGGGGCACCTTACGTTTAGTGTAGAGGTATTGGGGGGCACCTTACATTTAGTGTAGAAGTATGGGGGGGCACCTTACATTTAGTGTAGAAGTATGGGGGGGGCACCTTACATTTAGTGTAGAGGTATGGGGGGGCACCTTACATTTAGTGTAGAGGTATGGGGGGGCACCTTCTACTTTTCTCATACTTTTCTCTGTCTTTCCTCCGCAGAGGTCTGGGTCACGGGGCGTTCGGTGAAGTCTATGAAGGACAAGTGCTGTGCAGTCCCAACGATCCGGTTCCCTGAAGGTCGCTGTGAAGGTAGGTCACGCCCCCAGTTGACGGTTCATTTATTGACGCCATCTACGTCCAATCAGAAACCTTGTTCTGTCGGTGGATATGATGTAGCAGTTGGATACAATCGCATAGATTGCGATGGCGTCAGGCAGGTTGGTGGACGTACCTTCCACTACCTCTTCCTCACTGCCTTCTGCCTGCCCCAACTCACAGGTATTTGACCCCCCAGGCAACTGCTGGGGCCAATCAGCCCTTAGATGGGTGTGGTTCTGAGTGCCTCCTGGACTCCAAGTATAAGGAGACACTCCAGACTTCAGAAGAGCAGGATGCTAGCGCCATCCTTAGGAGTGGAGCTGGCACAGCACCGCCCGGTATGTTCAGGTATAGATTTGCATTCCTTCGACACAAAGTCTTAGGAGTTCCGGGAGTGACGATACATTAAAACGGAGTAATGTGATAAACAAGGAGTTCCGGTGATTGTCAGCTCTGTGGTCACAGTAGTTCCAGGTCCGGGATCATCGTTGGCAGAAGGCGAGGCCCATCCATCATCCTTGAATTTAATGAGTCTCCCGAATCTCGCAGCAAAGTCACCGCGGCGTCAGCTTGGAGCCGACTCATAAAACACGCCGTCTGCGAGGCCTTCAATCAGGAGAGGCGCCATCTTGTACAGGCCTTGGCCGGGCGCTCAACTCTTCATTCCACTTATTGCTTTGTTAGCCGTGGACAGGGTGGCCACTGCTGGGCTGAGGAGGCACATTTTCAGGGGAGGGGGGAGCCAGAGTGAGGGGGTGTTTATTAAAAAACATTCACATTGCTGTTCGTCCATTGAAACTGTATGGAATTCGTCCTGTGGGAAAATCGAATGTTCTTGGATCAAATGCGGATCAAATGTGTGAATGGGAAAAATACACAAGGAGACAAGTATGGTGGGACCTGCAGGACTGTGAACTGAAGTAGTTCATGGCTCACAAACGGGGGGGAGGGGGCAATTTCCCTTTCACCTTTGGTGCTAAAGGACTGGGCCCGAGTCCAGGGGGGTTCTGGGGTTGGCTGAACCCCCCTAAGTATAGTTGTGCCCCCCCAGGACTCTGAGCGTTCATCCACTGATCCATGAGCTAGGCTGATGTGGACACCTGATGTAAGGGGCACTCCTAATGGGGGCAGTTATATAAGGGGGCACTCTGATGTGGGCAGTTTTTGTAAGGGGGCACTCTGATAGGGACACAGATGTAAGGGGGCACTCTGATGGGGACACAGATGTAAGGGGGCACTCTGATGGGGACACAGATGTAAGGGGGCACTCTGATGGGGACACTGATGTAAGGGGGCACTCTGATGGGGACACTGATGTAAGGGGGCACTCTGATGGGGACACTGATGTAAGGGGGCACTCTGATGGGGACACTGATGTAAGGGGGCACTCTGATGGGGACACTGATGTAAGGGGGCACTCTGATGGGGACACCTGATATAAAGAGGCACTCTGATGGGGACACTGATGTAAGGGGGCACTCTGATGGGGACACCTGATGTAAAGAGGCACTCTGATGGGGACCCTGATGTAAGGGGGCACTTCTAATGGGAACAATTATATAAAGGGGGAGGGGCACTCTAATATGGACAATTGATGTAAGAGTGGGGGACTTTGATAGGAACACTGATGTAATTGGGCACTCTGATAGGGACATCTGATCATTTGTAAGGGGACACTCTGATGAAGACAATCGATGTAAGGGGGTACTTTGACGGGGACACCTGATGTAAGGGGCACTCTGATGGGGACACCTGATGTAAGGGGCACTCCTAACGGGGACCGTTATGTAAAGAAGCACTCTGAGAGGGACAATTGTTGTAAGAGGGATCCTGATATGGACAACTGATTTAAGGGGAGACTCTGATGGGGACACTTGATGTAAGGGGGCACTCTGAATGGAAGCCTGATGTAAGGGGCACTCTGATGGGGACACCTGATGTAATGGGGCACTTCTAACAGGGACCATTATATAAGGGAGTACTCTGATGGGGACAACTGGTGTAAGGGGGACACTCCTAATGGGAACAGTTATGTAAGGGGGCACTCTGATGGGGACAGTTATATAGGGGGGGCACTCTGATGGGGACAGTTGTATAGGGGGGGCACTCTGATGGGGACAGTTATATAGGGGGGGCACTCTGATGGGGACAGTTGTATAAGGGGCACTCTGATGGGGACAGTTGTATAAGGGGGCACTCTGATGGGGACAGTTGTATAGGGGGGCACTCTGATGGGGACAGTTATATAGGGGGGGCACTCTGATGGGGACAGTTATATCAGGGGGCACTCTGATGGGGACAGTTGTATAAGGGGGGCACTCTGATGGGGACAGTTATATAAGGGGGCACTCTGATGGGGACAGTTATATAGGGGGGGGCACTCTGATGGGGACAGTTATATAAGGGGGCACTCTGATGGGGACAGTTATATAAGGGGCACTCTGATGGGGACAGTTATATAAGGGGGGCACTCTGATGGGGACAGTTATATAAGGGGGGGCATTCTGATGGGGACAGTTTATATAGGGGGGCACTCTGATGGGGACAGTTGTATAAGGGGGCACTCTGATGGGGACAGTTATATAGGGGGCACTCTGATGGGGACAACTGATGTAAGGGGGCACTCCTAATTGGAACAGTTATATAAGGGGGCACTCTGATGGGGACAGTTATATCAGGGGGCACTCTGATGGGGACAGTTGTATAAGGGGGGGGGCACTCTGATGGGGACAGTTATATAAGGGGGCACTCTGATGGGGACAGTTATATAGGGGGGGGGCACTCTGATGGGGACAGTTATATAAGGGGGCACTCTGATGGGGACAGTTATATAGGGGGGGCACTCTGATGGGGACAGTTATATAAAGGGGCACTCTGATGGGGACAGTTATATAAGGGGGCACTCTGATGGGGACAGTTATATAGGGGGGGCACTCTGATGGGGACAGTTATATAAAGGGGCACTCTGATGGGGACAGTTATATAGGGGGGGCACTCTGATGGGGACAGTTATATAGGGGGGCACTCTGATGGGGACAGTTATATAAGGGGGGGCACTCTCATGGGGACAGTTATATAAGGGGGCACTCTGATGGGGACAGTTATATAGGGGGGGCACTCTGATGGGGACAGTTATATAAAGGGGCACTCTGATGGGGACAGTTATATAAGGGGGGGGCATTCTGATGGGGACAGTTGTATAAGGGGGGCACTCTGATGGGGACACCTGATGTAAGGGGGCATTCTGATGGGGACAGTTATATAGGGGGGGGGCACTCTGATGGGGACAGTTATATAGGGGGGGCACTCTGATGGGGACAGTTATATAAAGGGGCACTCTGATGGGGACAGTTATATAGGGGGGGCACTCTGATGGGGACAGTTATATAAGGGGGCACTCTGATGGGGACAGTTATATAGGGGGGGCACTCTGATGGGGACAGTTATATAGGGGGGGCACTCTGATGGGGACAGTTATATAGGGGGGCACTCTGATGGGGACAGTTATATAGGGGGGGCACTCTGATGGGGACAGTTATATAGGGGGGCACTCTGATGGGGACAGTTATATAGGGGGGCACTCTGATGGGGACAGTTGTATAAGGGGGCACTCTGATAGGGACACCTGATGTAAGGGGGTACTCTGATGGGGACAGTTATATAGGGGGGGCACTCTGATAGGGACACCTGATGTAAGAGGGTACTCTGATGGGGACAGTTATATAGGGGGGGCACTCTGATAGGGACAGTTATATAGGGGGGCACTCTGATGGGGACAGTTATATAGGGGGGGCACTCTGATGGGGACAGTTATATAAGGGGGCACTCTGATGGGGACAGTTATATAGGGGGGCACTCTGATGGGGACAGTTATATAGGGGGGCACTCTGATGGGGACAGTTATATAGGGGGGGCACTCTGATGGGGACAGTTATATCAGGGGGCACTCTGATGGGGACAGTTATATAGGGGGGGCACTCTGATGGGGACAGTTGTATAAGGGGGCACTCTGATGGGGACAGTTATATAGGGGGGGCACTCTGATGGGGACAGTTGTATAAGGGGGCACTCTGATCGGGACAGTTGTATAGGGGGGGGCACTCTGATGGGGACAGTTATATAGGGGGGGCACTCTGATGGGGACAGTTATATCAGGGGGCACTCTGATGGGGACAGTTGTATAAGGGGGGCACTCTGATGGGGACAGTTATATAAGGGGGCACTCTGATGGGGACAGTTATATAGGGGGGGGCACTCTGATGGGGACAGTTATATAAGGGGGCACTCTGATGGGGACAGTTATATAAGGGGGCACTCTGATGGGGACAGTTATATAAAGGGGCACTCTGATGGGGACAGTTATATAAGGGGGGGCACTCTGATGGGGACAGTTATATAAGGGGGGGCATTCTGATGGGGACAGTTATATAGGGGGGCACTCTGATGGGGACAGTTGTATAAGGGGGCACTCTGATGGGGACAGTTATATAGGGGGCACTCTGATGGGGACAGTTGTATAAGGGGGCACTCTGATGGGGACAGTTATATAAGGGGGGGCACTCTGATGGGGACAGTTATATAAGGGGGGGCATTCTGATGGGGACAGTTATATAGGGGGGCACTCTGATGGGGACAGTTGTATAAGGGGGCACTCTGATGGGGACAGTTATATAGGGGGCACTCTGATGGGGACAGTTGTATAAGGGGGCACTCTGATGGGGACAGTTATATCAGGGGGCACTCTGATGGGGACAGTTATATCAGGGGGCACTCTGATGGGGACAGTTATATCAGGGGGCACTCTGATGGGGACAGTTGTATAAGGGGGGGGGCACTCTGATGGGGACAGTTATATAAGGGGGCACTCTGATGGGGACAGTTATATAGGGGGGGGCACTCTGATGGGGACAGTTATATAAGGGGGCACTCTGATGGGGACAGTTATATAGGGGGGGCACTCTGATGGGGACAGTTATATAAAGGGGCACTCTGATGGGGACAGTTATATAGGGGGGGCACTCTGATGGGGACAGTTATATAGGGGGGCACTCTGATGGGGACAGTTATATAAGGGGGGGCACTCTCATGGGGACAGTTATATAAGGGGGCACTCTGATGGGGACAGTTATATAGGGGGGGCACTCTGATGGGGACAGTTATATAAGGGGGGGGCATTCTGATGGGGACAGTTGTATAAGGGGGCACTCTGATGGGGACACCTGATGTAAGGGGGCATTCTGATGGGGACAGTTATATAGGGGGGGGCACTCTGATGGGGACAGTTATATAGGGGGGGGCACTCTGATGGGGACAGTTATATAGGGGGGGGCACTCTGATGGGGACAGTTATATAAAGGGGCACTCTGATGGGGACAGTTATATAAGGGGGCACTCTGATGGGGACAGTTATATAAGGGGGCACTCTGATGGGGACAGTTATATAGGGGGGGCACTCTGATGGGGACAGTTATATAGGGGGGGCACTCTGATGGGGACAGTTATATAGGGGGGCACTCTGATGGGGACAGTTATATAGGGGGGCACTCTGATGGGGACAGTTATATAGGGGGCACTCTGATGGGGACAGTTATATAGGGGGGCACTCTGATGGGGACAGTTATATAGGGGGGGCACTCTGATGGGGACAGTTATATAGGGGGGCACTCTGATGGGGACAGTTATATAGGGGGGCACTCTGATGGGGACAGTTATATAGGGGGGCACTCTGATGGGGACAGTTATATAGGGGGGGCACTCTGATGGGGACAGTTATATAGGGGGGCACTCTGATAGGGACAGTTATATGGGGGGGCACTCTGATGGGGACAGTTATATGGGGGGGCACTCTGATGGGGACAGTTATATAGGGGGGCACTCTGATGGGGACAGTTATATAGGGGGGCACTCTGATGGGGACACCTGATGTAGGGGTGCAGGTTCTGTATATCATTCTAAGCCGGTTCTGTTGTGTCCGGAGCTCCGGGTCGGAATGGAAGGGTAACCTCTGGCTCAGCTTCTCCATGTCCGGTATTGTATTTATGGGTTGGTGTTACCGGCCCTGTAAATATTTATTATGATGAGGATAGAGCAGACTGATCAATAAGTTATCGTCTTCCCTGAAGAGTTTCCGCGTCCAGCTGGCGGCTGATTAGAGGTGGATGTAGCGGAGGGTTCAATGTAGACTCCCCATCCCCCCCCTCTCAGCACTTCTGCGCCTCGTGAAGTCCTCAGCCTGTCGATGGGTTATTGAATTACAGGAGATGCCGACTCGGCAGCCATGACAGGAGACGGTTTACAGCGACGGCTCCACTAATCACAACACACCATAAAGTGCAGATATAGATTGACACAGCAGGTGATGTATCCCTTCAAATGCAGCTAATATAAGTACCTGACTGTAGGACTGGCGTATAGTCTGCCTATATTTTACCTTCCCTGGGCACCCCCTCACCCCTCACCCCTCATTAACATATTGACATCTTAAAAATGACACCTTTACATTTTCAATACACACCTTATTTTAGTCCTAGTGATGTCTACACTGGGTCTCTGTGCTTCTCTATGCAATGCAGGCAGAATTGCAAATAAAATTTTGGCCGAAATTTTGTTTTGTTTTTTCAGATTCATTGAAGTTCGTTACTATTTTAATTTGGATGTTCAGATACATCCGAATTTCTGAATAACAAAAAATTTGTTTGAATTTCAATTCGGAACGAAATAAACCACATATGTCTAGTGTGCAGTGAAATCAGAGGAAGCCGTATCAGTCCAGGAGGGGAGCCGATACACCTGTGCAGACTGAAGGGGAGGAGCCGGTACACCTGTGCAAGACTGAAGGGGAGGAGCCGTACACCTGTGCAAGACTGAAGGGGAGGAGCCGGTACACCTGTGCAAGACTGAAGGGGAGGAGCCGTACACCTGTGCAAGACTGAAGGGGAGGAGCCGGTACACCTGTGCAAGACTGAAAGGGAGGAGCCATACACCTGTGCAAGACTGAAGGGGAGGAGCCGGTATGCCTGTGCAAGACTGAAGGGGAGGAGCCAGTACACCTGTGCAAGACTGGAGGGGAGGAGCTGGTACACCTGTGCAAGACTGAAGGGGAGGAGCCGGTACACCTGTGCAAGACTGAAGGGGAGGAGCCTGTACACCTGTGCAAGACTGAAGGGGAGGAGCTGGTACACCTGTGCAAGACTGAAGGGGAGGAGCCTGTACACTTATGCAAGACTGAAGGCGAGGAGCCTGTACACCTGTGCAAGACTGGAGGGGAGGAGCCAGTACACCTGTGCAAGACTGGAGGGGAGGAGCCAGTACACCTGTGCAAGACTGAAGGGGAGGAGCCGGTACACCTGTGCAAGACTGAAGGGGAGGAGCCAGTACACCTGTGCAAGCCTGGAGGGGAGGAGCCGGTACACCTGTGCAAGACTGAAGGGGAGGAGCCAGTACGCCTGTGCAAGACTGAAGGGGAGGAGCCAGTACGCCTGTGCAAGACTGAAGGGGAGGAGCCGGTACACCTGTGCAAGACTGAAGGGGAGGAGCCAGTACACCTGTGCAAGACTTAAGAGGAGGAGCCTGTACACCTGTGCAAGACTGAAGGGGAGGAGCCTGTACACCTGTGCAAGACTGAAGGGGAGGAGCCGGTACACCTGTGCAAGACTTAAGGGGAGGAGCCTGTACACCTATGCAAGACTGAAGGGGAGGAGCCGGTACACCTGTGCAAGACTGAAGGGGAGGAGCCAGTACACCTGTGCAAGACTGGAGGGGAGGAGCCGGTACACCTGTGCAAGACTGAAGGGGAGGGGCCAGTACACCTGTGCAAGACTGGAGGGGAGGAGCCGATACACCTGTGCAAGACTGAAGGGAAAGAGCCGCTACACCTGTGCAAGACTGAAGGGGAGGAGCCAGTACACCTGTGCAAGACTGGTGGGGAAGAGTCGGTACACCTGTGCAAGACCGAAGGGGAGGAGCTGGTACACCTGTGCAAGACTGAAGGGGAGGAGCCGGTACACCTGTGCAAGACTGAAGGGGAGGAGCCGGTACACCTGTGCAAGACTGAAGGGGAGGAGCCGATACACCTGTGCAAGAATGAAGGGGAGGAGCCTGTACACCTGTGCAAGAATGAAGGGGAGGAGCCGGTACACCTGTGCAAGACTTAAGGGGAGGCCGGAGGGAGGATTTAGGATAAATTCAGATTGTAATTCTCTGCAATATAAGAGGAGGGCTCCATCGTCAGACTCTGCAGCGTTCAGTGCTTCTATGAGAGTCAGATGCCGGTTTTCTCTGCCGCACGCGGTGGTTCCATCCTCGCCATTAGTGGCAACATCAATGACATCACCAGTGGACAGGCAAAGTAGCTGCAAAGAGGGTGCAGGGGATCAGCAGCATTGAGATGCAACAAAGGATAGCAGCATTGATCAATTATAATAATTCTTAGAACATCGGATACATTGTACTGTAGAAATCCCGATGTGGTTGGGTAGAAGGTCTGTTAGAAAAATTGTAATCGATTTGATTTGTGAACGGAATATTATACATCGAATACACATCGATATTCTGTGAGCGCTGCTGTTTGTTGTGTTCGCAGACTCTGCCGGAGGTGTGTTCAGAGCAAGATGAGCTGGATTTCCTGATGGAGGCGCTCATCATCAGGTGAGGCATGTCCTTTACTGATCCCTGACCATCATGGTCTGTAGTAGGATGCCACCATGGGGGGGGGGAGGTCGAAGGTCACAGGTTGGTGGATACTGTTTACAGGACAGATTGTCTGTACACTGAATATGACGGCTTAAAAGGTAACTCCACTTTTGTTGAGAAAAAACCCTCCCCTCCAGTGACCATAATGCAGCATGTTTTCTGAAATCAGTCAGAAAAATACCACATTATGTCCACTAGATGGAGCTGTCCATCACTGGAAATCACTGCACTAAGCACACTATAGTCAGATTTCCTGGGACAGGTGAAAGCTCATCCAGCAAAATGTGTATTAAAAAATGTATAACTAGTTCCCTTAAAGTATGTGATCTTAGCAGCCATGCCCATTTCTCCTCTGTGGACTACAGAACACCTCCTCCTGTGTATCAGAGGATGGCGAGGTGTTCTGTAGTTCTACCCTAGGATGGCAACTATCCCCTTCTATATACAGTCAGTGCCAAGTCAAGGTCATCTAGTGCCCTAGGTAAATATACCAATCTGTGCCCCCCCCCCCCCAAAAAAAATATAGGAGCATTATGTGTTAGCAAAAATTCCCCCTCCCCCCACAAAAATCAAGCATGCTTACCCCTTAAGCACAAATATTTGCCCCCCCCCCCAAAGAAAAAAGAAAAATCACCCCTCCTAGCACAAATACTCTACCCCTCAGATTTCCCCTCCAAGCACAAATCTTCCCCTTACAAATTCCCCCTCCAAGCACAAATCCTCTCCCCCCCCCATTCCAAATCATCTCTCTAAACACAAATTCTGCCCCAAATCCCCCCTTCTAGTACAAATCCTCTCCTTCCAAATTTCCCCTCCTAGCACAATTACCCTCCTATCATCCCTACTAGCACAAACCCTCCCCCCCCAAAAAAGTATCTCCTAGCACAAATCCTCCTCCCTACCATATTCCCTCTTCTAGCACAAATCCCCCCCCACACACAACAAAGCATTCTCTCCCAGCACAAGTTCTCTCCCACCTGTACCATATTCCCTCTTCTGGCACAGGCCCCCCCCCCCCCTCCTGAATCCCCTTGCTCCTGAATCCCCCTGCTCCTGACTCCCCCTTCTAGCACAAATTCTCTTTCCCCATCCCCCCTCCCAACACAAATCTCCCCAAATCACCACTCCTAGCTCTCCCCCTATATTTCCCCTCATGGAACAATTCTTACCCCCTACCACCCCCAAATCCTCTCTCCCAACACAAATTCCCCTCCCCCAAATCTCCTCACTTGCCCCCCCTCCATCTCACATAATACCACTGTGCCCAGGGCTGTCGCCCCTCCTGCCCACCCCTAGTCCCAGCCCTGGATCCAATACAGTGAATGAGTGCCACCACCTTAGGACAGGAAATGTCCGGGAGGACCACCAGGTGAAATTTAAGGAGAAACAAGACTGAAAAAAGAAAACAAACACAGCCACCACATCTGAGGACTGGTAAGCTGCACTATGTTACATTTTTGCTTTTGGATTTAGATGCCCTTGAATACATGACAAAGAATTCCCTGAGCACTTTTGGTTTTCCAGAGAGATAGCACTGCAGACCCTGCCTGCTTTGAAGTTAGATTTGTCTGTTTGAACCCCACCCTGGTCCAACTCAATTACTTGTGTATTTCAGCTTGAGCTATTGAGTTCTGTCAACAACAACCATTAGATAACATAAGTAAAAAAATAGGATGCGAAATGTGAAAAAGAGCCGACAGCTCCACCTGCTGGTTCACAAAGGGCAGTGCAGACTACTACTATGTAATATACCTTGTTTAACCACTTCCTGTCCAGGCCAATTTGCAGCTCTATCACACTTTGAATGACAATTGAGCGGTCATGCAACACTGTACCCATATGAATGTTTTAGCATTTTTTTGAGACAGATAAAACTTTATTTTGGTGGTATTTAATCACCGCTGGGATTTTTATTTTTTTTTGCTATGTAATTGAAAAAGTTCAAAAATTTTGAAAAAAAAAGTTTTTCTTATAAAATTTTGCAAATAAGTCATATTTCATCATAAATCTTGGCCAAAAATGTATTCCGTTATCTTTTTAGTAAAAAAAAAAAATAACCTAAATTAGTTTATAACCAAAAATTATAATTTTTAAACACTTTTTTTACATTTTTATTTAATTTTTTTATATTATTATTTATGTTTTTTTTTTTTACATACTGTCACCCTAGAAGTACAGTGTTACCATGGTGACATTGTACTACTTGTGGGGGGTGATGAAGATTTTTTTTTACACTGATTGCTTTTACACCCATAAAGGCTGTAAGAGGAATCATTTCTCCTTCTCTCTGAATGCATTCTTGCAGCCATTGAGAACTACTGTGAGAGCTGTGATTAGTCACAGCTTGTCACATGGTACAAGGCTGTTGTGAATGGCCCTGTACCATGTGATCTCTGTGATCATTCACAGATTTCACACGTAGTAAGCAATGATGTCAGAAGTGACATCTTGCTTACTACTCTGCATGTGATCACTGATTGGCCAATCAGTGATCACATGATCGGGACCTCGCAGAGAGGTCCCGTCCGATGATCGGTGTTCCACTGCGGATCACGGTGCTGCGCGTTCCCAGGGAGCGCGCACAAGCAGGGGGTGGGGAGGCCATTTATGAACGTCCACCTGACCCTGCACTGCCACCGTCCGGCCGTTTATATACAATGGATGGGAGGTGATTAACCAACTAAAAGAACATAAATAATGAAAATAATAATATCGCAATAGCAATAAAAAAAATCCACTTGCAGTTCTGCCGAAAAAAAAGAAATTATCAGGAAAACCCCTTTTCAATCCTTTATAAAAGCAGGAAAATTTTAATTAAAAAAGATTGTGATACAGAAAAATAAATGAATACGGTTGTGTATAATATGCCCCCCCCCCCCCCCCCCCGCCTCTTAGCGTGCGATGTACCATTGCATGGGGGAGGTAATTACAGGCGGCGGCGGTAGGTGATTGGCACAGTATACATGGCCTGGGAATAGAGGAGCGCGGTGGCTGTCCTGGCACATCCTCTGATATGAGGATTAAAGATGGCGGATTGCCCACCAGCCCCAAAATTAAGTATTATATTTTGCCAGAGGAGGGCCCATGGCTGGGGAATGTGCCTAAAGACAGCGGTCAGGAATCATGATGTTTTACTCTCACATCCTCCATGTGGATTATCCTCCATCCTGAGACTTCTCTACCCTCCAAATCTTCTCCTCAAATCATTTCCCATCAACAACCTGATACCAGGGGTGTCATAGCCATCGGCTCTTCACCTTTTATCTCACCTGGAAGCACCACATTGTCTCCTATTCTTCTCTAGTTTTCTCCCTGTTGGTGAGGCTCCCCCTCCCTTATATCTCCATCATCCATGTTTTTTCATTTAATACATTTTCAAGTTCACCATGATGAGTATTAGACCATTAAAGCGGAGTTCCACCTAAAAAAAAAAAAAAAGTCAGCAGCTACAAAAACTGTAGCTGCTGACTTTTAAAATACAGCCACTTACCTGTCCCTCGGTCCGGCGGTGTCCTCACCACGGCTGGTTTCACCGGCCGTCTTCTCTCCCTGGCACCGGCATCTTCAGTGTGGGCACCCGGCTGTGACAGTTTGCGGCTTCACAGCCGGGTGCCCACTGCGCATGCGCGAGAAGTGCTGCGCTTTGTGAATGGCCCCTTAGTCTTCTGGGACCTGTCATGTGTCCCAGAAGACTACAGGGAGGGAGGGGAGGAGGACAACTTCCGCTTCCAATCGCCTAGGTGATCGCAGCGGAAGTGGGAGCGGGTACCTGTCAAATTGGGGTACCTGCTCCCCAAAGGTGCCAATCCTTAATGGGGGAACGGGGGGAAAAGGGTTTAAAGTGGAACTTCCCCTTTTGGGTGGAGCTCCACTTTAAATCCTCCCTCTGGCCTTCCCTCCAGTTTTGCACAGGTGTACTGGCTCCTCCCCTTCAGTCTTGCACAGTTGTACCAGCTCCTCCCCTTCAGTCTTGTGCAGGTGTAGCGGCTCCTCCCCTTCAGTCTTGTACAGGTGTAGCGGCTCCTCCCCTTCAGTCTTGCACAGGTGTACTGGCTCCTCCTCTCCAGTCTTGTACTGGTGTACTGGCTCCTCTCTCGGAGTGAAATAGCTTTACTCTGATTTCACTGCATACTGTGAGCTTCTCACAATGTGCATTAGAAGCTGCAGCAAGTCAGATAGAGCTCCGCCTCATTTTCTGGCTGGAGGATGTCCAGCCTCATTTAGTTCTTTCCTTCCCAGCCTGATTCACACATTTCATTCATTGGGTTTCCGTTCTTTAAGTTCAGAGTCTCGGAATCACATGTGGGCTGTCTGTATGTAAATACAACCTGCCTAGGAACGCCCACTCCTCCATCAAGGCATTTTGATATTTGCGTAAATCCTCCCACTGCATGTATTAGGAATGACCGCTCTTGGGAGGAATGCTGAGGCAGGGTTCTCCCGAGCATTTCTTTTCCCAGATGTTCCTCTTCCTTTTCCAGTCATTCCTCTTCTCTTCCCTGATGTTCCTCTTCTCTTCCCTGATGTTCCTCTTTTCTTTCCAGATCTTCCTTTTCTCTTCCAGGCATTCCCTCTTCTCTTCCCAGATCTTCCTATTTCCTTCCCAGATGTCCCCTTCTCTTTCCAGACTTCATTTTCCTTTCCCAGATGTTCCTGTTCTTTTCCTAGATGTTTCTCTATTCTTCCCAGATGTTCCTCTATTCTTCCCAGATGTTCCTCCTCCCTTCCCAGACGTTCCTCTTCTCTTCCCAGATGTTCCTCTTCTCTTTCCAGATCTTCATTCTCTCTTCCCAGACATTCCCCATTCTCTTCCCAGATGTTCCTCTTCTCTTTCCAGATCTTCATTCTCTCTTCCCAGACATTCCCCATTCTCTTCCCAGATGTTTATATTGCCCTCCCAGATGTCCCCCTTCTCTCTTCAGATGTTCCTCTTTTATTCCCAGGTGTTCCCTCTTCTCTTCCCTGATGTTCCTCTTCTCTTTGCAGACACTCCTCTTCTCTTCCCTGATGTTCCACTTCTTTTCCCCGACATTTCCTCTTCTCTTCCCAGATCTTCCTTATCTCTTGCCAGACATTCCCTCTTCTCTTTCTAGATGTTCCCATTGCCTTCCCAGGTGTCCCCTTCTCTTTCCAGATGTTTCCCTTCTTTTTCCATATGTTCCTCTTCTTTTTTTCCCAGATGTTCCTCTTCTCTTCTCAAATGTTCCTCTTTTCTTCCCAGATGTTCATCTTCTCTTTCTAGATCTTCCTTTTCTCTTCCCAGACAATTCCCTCTTCTCTTCCCAGACCTTCCCTCTTCTCTTGCTAGATGTTCCCATTGCTGTCCCAGATGTTCCCCTTCTCTTTCCAGATGTTATCCTTCTCTTTCCAGATGTTCCCCTTCTCTTTCCAGATGTTTCCATTCTATTTTCAGACGTTCCTCTTCTCCTCATAGATGTTCCTCTTCTCTTCCCAGACATTCCTCTTCCCATCCCAGATATTTCTCTTTTCTTGCCCAACACAGTCTCAATGCATAGACAAGACAATTGGCCAATGGTCTTTGTTGGTGTGCACTAACAAAATTCAGAACATTTTGGTAATTCTGCACAGCACGTTCCAAGGCTCTGCTGCACAAATCAGTCAAATCAGCTGTCAAGTTTAATAAAGTTAACAAAGAAAAATAACAAGTATTAGGCTGCATTGTACAAAGTATTACAGCACATGTGCACAACACACACCAGTGGGCACGTTATATGCAACTTAACGCATGCTCGCTGGTGTGAATGGACCCTTGGTGTCAGGGTTCTTCTGGTCCTCTAGTAGCTAATATCATGTTCCCAGCTGCAGGAACAGGTTCAGGCCAGGTGAAAGGAGCTTCCATAACCCTCAAGAGCCATTTATAGCCCATTATACCATTACCAACCACCAAAAACACCTCAGTTCAGTCTTCTTTATGGATTAAATGGTGAGATTTAGCTGAGATGTCCCCATGTTTCTTCAAATCCCAAACTCCAAATTTTGCTAATTTCTACCTCTGACCTTTTTTTTAATTGGATCATTGATTGTCTTTATTGGATGTTCTGGAATCTTCCCTTTTCATGAATGTCTTTGGTATTGAAAGTGATGATAAATTATGAAGTGTGTGGCCTGGTTGAGTGAACAATGTCCATCTCTCTTCCCAGTAAATTCAACCACCAGAACATTGTGCGTTGTATTGGCGTCAGTCTACAGGCTCTGCCGAGATTCATTCTCCTGGAACTGATGGCTGGAGGAGATCTGAAGTCCTTCCTGCGACAGACACGACCCAGATTGGTGAGAGGAACAGGCAACCTTAATGATGATTGGTTCATTGTGTCTAATGCATGTATAGAATATGTGTCAGAGGGACGCTTGGAGTACTGGTAATCAGTGGTGTGATATTGCAGAGTGTCAAACAAGTTCCAAAGGCTCCGTGATCCCAGCGGTGATCCCAGTGAGACCGCACTTGTATGACAGGTCCTCCCTAACTGGAGAACTCAGAATCAGAACTCAGAAAATAAAATAAAGAACACTAGCACAAAAGTGAGTCCAGTTTGGGTTTCGTTATTCATTGAAGAACTGAATAAACATACAACATGTTTTGAGGTTCTCTTCCCAGATATTCCAGTTCCCTCTGTATAATCAGTGGGATACACGTTGAGCTGATGGTGATTGCTAGAGCCTTGAGGAGGATAGTGAGGAGAGTCCAACTGGTTAAACCTGTATTCAACTGATTATACAAAGGGTGGGGGTCTGTAGGAGAGTTACAGTTAGTATATAAGGGCTAGCCTTGGCGAGAGGGTTAAAGTTCACAAGAACTAAGGTTAACATGAGAGAGAGTGAGAGTGATGATTAGGGTTAGAGTTAGGGCTCAATCATACTGTACCAGCCCCATCCGGCAGTGCTCAACACTGTCCTAATACATAGACAAGGTCATTTCCCAGACATTCCTCTTCTCCACAGACATTCCTCTTCTCCCCAGACATTCCCTTTCTCTCCACAGATGTTCCTCTTCTCTTCCCTGATGGTTCCCTTCTCTTTTCTAATGTTCCTCTTCTCTTCAAAGATGTTCATTTTCTCTTCCCAGATATCCCTCTCTCTTCCCAGATATCCCTCTTCTCTTTCCTGATGTTCCACTTTTCTACCCAGATGTTCCTCATCACTTCCCTGATATCCCTCCTCTCCATCCAGACATTCCTCTTCTCCTTCCAGATGTCCTCTTCCCAGAATCCCCTCTTTTCTTCCCAGATGTTCCTCTTCTGTTCCCAGACAATCCTCTTCTCTTCCAAGATATTCATCTTCTTCTTTCAGACATTCCTTTTCTCCTTTTAGATGTCCCTCATCTCTTCCCAGATGTCCCTCATCTCTTCCCAGATGTCCCCCATCTCTTCCCAGATGTCCCTCATCTCTTCCCAGATGCTCCTCTTCTCTTCTCCTCTTCCCAGATGTCCCTCATCTCTTCCCAGGTGTCCCTCATCAATTCCCAGATGTCCCTCTTCTCTTCCCAGATGTCCCTCATCTCTTCCCAGATGTCCCTCATCTCTTCCCAGATGCTCCTCTTCCCTTCCCAGAAGATCCTTTTCCCAGATGTCCCTCTTCTCTTCCCAGAATCCCCTCTTTTCTTCCCAGATGTTCCTCTTCTGTTTCCAGACAATCCTCTTCTCTTCCAAGATATTCGTCTTCTCCTTTCGGACATTCCTTTTCTCCTTTTAGATGTCCCTCTTCTCTTCCCAGATGTCCCTCTTCTCTTCCCAGATGTCCCTCTTCTCTTCCCAGATGTCCCTCTTCTCTTCCCAGATGTCCCTCTTCTCTTCCCAGATGTCCCTCATCTCTTCCCAGAGGTCCCTCATCTCTTCTCAGATGCTCCTCATCTCTTCCCAGATGACCCTCATCTCTTCCCAGATGCTCATCTTCCCTTCCCAGAAGATCCTCTTCCCAGTTGTTCCTCATCTCTTCCCAGATGTCCCTCTTCTCTTGCCAGACATTCCTCTTCTTCTGGATGTTGCTCTTTTCTTCCCAGATTTTCCTCTTCTCTTCTCAGATATCCCTCTTTTCATCCCAGATGTTCTTCTATTCCCAGTCATCCCTCTTCTGCATAGTGTAGGTGACAGGTTCTCTTTAAGGACACATCGGAGGTTTATTAGCCCTTCAATGTCCCCTGTACCCTATTAAAGCTAATTTAGCACGGACCCTAAATCCAGACGTGCTGGGCACCTCCAGGTTTCTTACTACTCCTGACACATGCCAGGGTCTAAGGAGGTCCCTGGCTCCCAGGTGGGACAGGTGAGTCCGAAAAACATGGTGAAGAGAGGGGGTCAGCTGGGGTGGCCGTCACCCTCCCAGCAGTGTAGAAGTGATCATTTCTACAAGAAAGCCTGCAGCTGGGACTAAACAGGTAAACAATTACTTGGCTGCTATAGTTTACATGCCGACATCACTGTAACCCTTCCACCAGTCACAGGAAAAGGGGTCAACCCTCTCTTACTCTATCGAAACAATGAAAACAAGTTTTCCTTATACTTGGAATTATTATATTCATTGTCTTTATAAACTAGAGCTTTCCAATCAACAGGGAGCAGGAATTTGCCACTTGTAGAGCAACAGTCGTGACTCAGCAGACCTCTGCAGAGAGACCACCGCTTCCAAACATGATCCTTCTCTATGGTTTGGCAGCCTGAGAGTCAGTAGAACAGTCAGTTAATTGGTATTTTTAGGAGGTCAGACACAAGAGTTTCTCATTTTTATTTTAGTCAGCGTTTACGTTAACCTAACAGTGTGTCTGTTGCAGGGGCAGACTGACAACTCATGGAGCCCCGGGCAATAGGGGATCATGGGGCCACTTTTCTTCCCAGATGTTCCTCTTCTGTTCCCAGACAATCCTCTTGTCTTCCAAGATATTCGTCTTCTTCTTTCAGACATTCCTTTTCTCCTTTTAGATGTCCCTCTTCTCTTCCCAGATGTCCCTCTTCTCTTCCCAGATGTTCCTCATCTCTTCCCAGATGTCCCTCTTCTCTTCCCAGATGTCCCTCTTCTCTTCCCAGATGTCCCTCTTCTCTTCCCAGATGTCCCTCTTCTCTTCCCAGATGTCCCTCTTCTCTTCCCAGATGTCCCTCTTCTCTTCCCAGATATCCCTCTTTTCTTCCCAGATGTCCCTCTTTTCTTCCCAGATGTCCCTCTTCTCTTCCCAGATGTCCCTCTCTCTTTCCAGAAATCCCTCTTCTCTTTCCTGATGTTCCACTTTTCTACCCAGATGTTCCTCATCACTTCCCTGATGCCCCTCTTGCCTTCCCTGATATCCCTCCTCTCCATTCAGACATTCCTCTTCTCCTTCCAGATGTCCATCTCTTCCCAGAATCCCCTATTTTCTTCCCAGATGTTCCTCTTCTGTTCCCAGACAATCCTCTTCTCTTCCAAGATATTCGCCTTCTTCTTTCAGACATTCCTTTTCTCCTTTTAGATGTCCCTCTTCTCTTCCCAGATGTCCCTCATCTCTTCCCAGATGTCCCTCATCTCTTCTCAGATGTCCCTCATCTCTTCCCAGATGCTCCTCTTCTCTTCCCAGATGTCCGTCATCTCTTCCCAGATGTCCCTCATCTCTTCCCAGATGTCCCTCTTCTCTTCCCAGGTGCCCAGACTGACAACTCATGGGGCCCCCGGGCAATAGGGGATCATCGGGCCACTGTGTCCTTGCCCAAACTCAAACCACACCCAAAAAAGCCTATGAAAGGTACCAGGGACATCACATGGGGCCCCCTACTGACCCCGGGCCCTCGGGCAGTGCCGGAGTTCCACAATGGTCAGTTCCCCCCTGGTCTGTGGATTCTGTGAGGAAACGCAACCATTCAGAGTCAACCCAGGAAAAGGTGGGGAGAGCCTACAGATTCCATGCAGATAGTAACCTGCTGGAAGTAGATGCCAGAATCCCAGCGCCTTACGACCACTAAGCCGTCACGCTGCCCTTGATATAAAGATGCAACCAGAAGCCCAGAAGGAAAAATACGACAAGCAAGGTAATAAAAGTTGCCGAAGATCCTGAGCAAGCCGACAAACTAAAGGCACGTAAAGATGAATAACCTATTGAATGAAAACGTCTTTCAGTCTCTGCGGCTTTATGGAGTGCAGGGATGCAGAGACGTTATCTGAACATGTCACCATATAACTCTCTGCTCCCCCTCAGGGGCCTTGGCACCTCAGAGCCTACCAGCAGATGTTTATTTCCAGGAATTGGCAGCTGTCCGGCCCAGAAGAAGAATGGTCCCCGTTCCAGCAGTGCGACGGAACCCCGCCGGCCGCGGTACCTCTCTCTCCCTAATCCTCTGTCAGCCTGCCAGCCTGGCATTGTCAGAGACAATTATTCTCATAAATAGCCCTTAGCACAGCAGCCTCCATTTTATGGGACTTTCAGGCCCATTATAGCAGCGGCTCTCCAAGAATTGAGAAGAAGGAAATGGACTCTAATTCCAGGGAACCGCATTACGCCATTTATCACAAAAGTGTCTGCCAGCATCGGGTTCCATTTTTCTTAGTTTTGTTTCTTCCGAAACCCCTTCCATACAGTGAACTCTGCAGGGGACATTACAGGTTAGGATTGGTCCACCCAAAGCTGAACTTTCTGTCCACATGTTTATGGACTGAGATGTCTATACCCCTGCGTTCACATCTATGCCCACCGCCAACCTTCCGAACAAGTCTTGATGGATTTTTGGTTGCAGGTGGACTGGGAACTTCAGAGGAACATTCTTGCCACTATAGTGCCCAGGACATATAAAATTATGGGTATTATACCTATGGCCAAAATACCAGTTGTGGGTGGACTGGCCCTTTCAGGGCTCCATAGGTTTACAACATAACTCCACCTTTAACATAGACTTGTGGCTCCTCGCCACCCTGATAATCATGGTATGTTAGCATTGAATGTCAAGTGGTTAGCACTGTTCGTCCTCAGAGTTCCCAACATGGAGAGCAATGCCTTTACTCCTCCTAACACTAACCCTCCCTGTAACCCCAACACCAACCCTCCCTGTAACCCCAACACTAACCCTTCCTGTAACCCCAACACCAACCCTCCCTGTAACCCCAACACCGATCCTCCCTGTAACCCCAACTCCAACCCTCCCTGTAACCCCAACACTAACCCTCCCTGTAACCCCAACATCAACCCTCCCTGTAACCCCAACACTGGCCCTCCCTGTAACCCCAACACTGACCCTCCCTGTAACCCCAACACTGACCCTCCCTGTAACCCCAACACCGACCCTCCCTGTAACCCCAACACCAACCCTCCCTGTAACCCCAACACTAACCCTTCCTGTATTCCAAAACTAATCCTCCCTGCAACCCTAACACTAACCCTCCCTGTAACCCCAACTGTAATCCTCCCTGTAACCCCAACACCAACCTTCCCTGTAACCCCAACACCAACCTTCCCTGTAACCCCAACATCAACCCTCCCTGTAACCCCAACACCAACCCTCCCTGTAACCCCAACACTAACCCTTCCTGTATTCCAAAACTAATCCTCCCTGCAACCCCAACACTAACCCTCCCTGTAACCCCAACACTGACCCTCTCTGCAACCATAACACCAACCCTCCCTGTACCCCAACACCAACCCTCCCTGTAACCCCAACACTGACCCTCCCTGTAACCCCAACACTAACACTCCCTGTAACCCCAACACCAACCTTCCCTGTAACCCCAACATCAACCCTTCCTGTAACCCCAACACTAATCCTCCCTGCAACCCTAACACTAACCCTCCCTGTAACCCCAACACTAGCCCTCTCTTTAACCCCAACTCTAACGCTGCTTGTAACCGCAACACTGACCCTCCCTGTCACCCCAACACTAACCTTCACACTAACCCTCTCTGTACCCCAATACTAATCATCTCTCTAACCCTCTCTGTAGCCCTACCACAAACCCTCCTCATAAACTTAACAATAACCCTCCCTGCAACCTCAACATTAACAACTTCCTGTAATCCCAACACCAATCCTCTCTGTAACCCCAACAATAATCCTCCCTGTAGCCCCAACACTGACACTCCCTGTAACCCCAACACTGACACTCCCCATAACCCCAACAATGACCCTCCCTGTAACCTTCACACTGTAGCACTAACATCAACTCTCCCTGTAACCCCAACACCGAGCCTCCCTGTAACCCCAACACCGAGCCTCCCTGTAACACCGACCCTCCCTGTAACCCCAACACTAACCCTCCCTGTAACCCCAACACTGAGCCTCCCTGTAACCCCAACACTAACCCTCCCTGTAACCCCAACACCGAGCCTCCCTGTAACCCCAACACTGACCCTTCCTGTAACCCCAACACTGACCCTTCCTGTAACCCCAACACTAACCTCCCTGTAACCCTAACACTAACACTCCCTGTAACCCCAACACCGAGCCTCCCTGTAACCCCAACACCGAGCCTCCCTGTAACCCCAACACCGACCCTCCCTGTAACCCCAACACCGACCCTCCCTGTAACCCTAAGGCCAACCACACAACTATGCATTGCAGTAAAGCGTGTCACCACAACACCCACCAACGCTCTTAATTTTTATTCTGAATTGTTTTTATAATCCGGATAACACAGAAGCCACATTCCCGGCTCTGACTGAATCCACAAATTCTTAAACATCTTTATTCACAAATTTGGTTTTGCATGCTCTGAGCTGAAGTGTAACACCAGCCTAAGCCATGTAGCTCCAGTTTTGCTGTATTCACTGAGGCTGTGATCCCTCATTAGGACTTAAATGATGTCCAGGACCCCAAACAAAAAAAAAAGCCTTGGACATGTTGTGCCTGAGTGTGTCTTTTTAGCCAAGCTACCATTGTCACCAGCCTATGACTTCTCCATGGATTACTACGGGGAATTGTTTTGCCTCATGATATCAAATGGGTTTTTCTTAGACATGCAGTTTATATTCTCCTTCCGGTGGCATCATCACGCCTAAGCTCTGCTTCTGATGGCATAATCACGCCTAAGCTCACCTTCCGGTGATGCCATCACGCCTAAGCTCTCTCATTCCTGTGGTGTCATCAAGCCTAAGCATTATAGGTAACGCTCCTTCAGCGTTACCTATAATGCTACCACCCCCCCCTACTCCCCCTCTCTGTTGGGGTCCCTCAAGGCTCTGTCCTCGGGCCCCTTCTCTTCTCCATCTACACCTCCTCCCTTGGCCAACTCATACACTCTCACGGCTTCAACTACCACCTCTATGCCGACGACACACAAATCTATCTCTCAACCCCCCACCTCACCCCCTTGGTCTCAGCCCGAATCACACACCTACTGAGTGACATATCAGACTGGATGTCGCTCCACTTCCTTAAATTGAACCTCTCCAAAACCGAGTTTCTTGTCTTCCCCCCAGCCTGGACACCACCCCCCATTGATTTCTCCGTCACATCCAACAACGCTACCATCAAACCCGCCCCGCAGGCCAGAGTACTGGGTGTCATTCTGGACTCCAACCTATCCTTCCAGCCCCAAGTCCAATCTTTAACAAACTCGTGCCGCCTCCACCTCCGCAACATGCAGACTCCACCTCCGCAACATGCAGACTCCACCTCCGCAACATCGCCAAAATCCGCACGTTCCTAACCCCAGAAACCACTAAACAGCTCATCCACTCCCTCATCATATCACGACTCGACTACTGCAACTCCCTCCTCACTGGCCTGCCTCGCCGCTGGCTATCCCCTCTTCAGTCCATCCTGAACACGGCTGCCAGACTCATTCACCTTTCCAACCGCTCTGTCTCCGCCACCCCCCTCTGCCAATCCCTCCACTGGCCTCCACTCAGTGTCCTCCACCCCCCTCTGCCAATCCCTCCACTGGCTTCCGATTGTGCAACGGATCAAATTCAAAATCCTAACGCTGACGTACAAAGCTGTGCACCATACTGCCCCGAACTACATCACCGACCTAATATCCAAGTACCGCCCAGTACGCACACTCCGCTCCTCACAAGACCTCCTTCTCTCTAGTTCCCTGGTCTCCTCCTCCCATGCCCGCCTCCAGGACTTCTCCAGGGTGTCACCCATCCTCTGGAACTCCCTGCCCCAACCCATCAGATTATCACCTACTCTCCTCTCCTTTAGGCGCACCCTGAAAACCCATCTCTTCAGGGAAGCCTACCCCACCCCCTGCTAACTTGCCTCCCTCCTCCACTCTTCCTACCACTCCATCCCCCACAGCTATCTCCTCCTGTGCCACCACCCCCTCCCTCCTAGATTGTAAGCTCGAAAGAGCAGGGCCCTCAATCCCCTCATGTTTTGCATTGTATTGGTATTGTTTTGTCACATGTTCTGTCTCCCTTTGTAATGTACAGCGCTGAGCGAACTATTGGCGCTTTATAAATACTGTATAATAAATAATAAGCTGTCCTTCTGGTAGTGTCATCACACATAAGCTCTCTTTTCGGTGGTATCATCATGTCTAAGCTCTCCCTCTGGTGGTATCATCATGTCTAAGCTCTCCCTCTGGTGGTGTCATCACGCCTAAGCTCTCCTTCCCGTGGCGTCATCACACCTAATCTCTCCTTCCCCTGAGGTCATCCCGCCTAAGCTCTCCTAGTGGTGGCGTTGTTATACATAAGCTTTCTTTCCATGGGGTCATCACGCCTCAGCTCTCCTTCTGGTGGCATCATCACACATAAGTTCTGTTTCCAGTGGCGTCATCACACCTAAGCTCTCCTTCCAGTGGCGTCATCACGCCTAAGCTCTCCTTCCAGTGGCGTCATCATGCCTAGGCTCTCCTTCTGGTGACAACATCACACATAAGCTCTCTTTCTGGTGGCATCATCACGCCTAAGCTCTCCTTCCAGTGGCATCATCACACATAAGCTCTCCTTCCAGTGGCGTCATCTCGCCTAAGCTCTCCTTCCGGTGATGTCATCATGCCTAAGCTCTCCTTCTGGTGATGTCATCATGCTTAAGCTCGCCTTCTGGTGACGTCATCACGCCTAGGCTCACGCTGTGGTCCACAGTACGCTTCAGCCCTCTCCTTGGATGTTTTATGTCTAGTTTCTGTCCATGACAGCTGCATACGTTGATTATTATGGCTTTCTGCTCCCCTTGAAATGATTATGTCAGTTGGCGATGGGCCTTCTCCATTGTTTTACATGTAAGTGGCCATTTTTCTGGTGTAATAAAATATCTTTCAGTTGTCTACACTTCGAGGCGCTTCTCTTCTTTTTTGTTTCCTTGACATACAGTTTATGGCCAACAGTTTGTGGACATCTGACCACCACGTCTTTCTCCATGGCCAGTCATCTTGAGGCGCCCCCCTTAGGCTGTATCAGATTCCAATCTTCTTGGAAGACTCTCCACAAGATTTTGGAGGGTGTCTGTGGGAATTGTGAGGTCAGGTCCTGGTGTCGGATGAGAAGACCTGGCTCACACGTCAGGCCCAAATAAAAGACTTGGCTTGCAATTGACATCTGTGTTTGTGCCGGACAATATAAAGTCGCCCCCTCCCCCCCCCCCACCCTGACCATTGATTATAGTATTGTCTCAATATTTTCAATTATTAGTAGAAGGAAAGCTCACAAAATTGCCAAGCCAGGTGCCAGGTGTGTGGCCGGCGGTGCAGACCTAGGAGGACAGGTATGGGGTGGGATGGTGAATCCATAAATGTTCATCTCTTTGCAGAACCAGCCTTCCTCCCTCAGTATGCTGGACCTGCTCAACGTGGCCCGTGACATCGCCAAGGGCTGCCAGTACCTGGAGGAGAACCACTTCATTCACAGGTAAGGAAGGCCAGGAGGTGCATTTACAGCGATCCCTTCAGTAACTTTACGAGTCTCCAGAAATGAATCCCCGCCATGTCACGGTATACAGAACACGAGCATTATTCCCGAGAGCTTCACCTTTCATCAATAAATAGCTGCCCTGGAGCTCCAGTTGGTGACTTTACCAAGGCTGAGATGATGACTCCTGTCTGCTGCAGGCAGGAGGAAGCATTTCCTCAGTCTCCCCTCCCCCAGTGATCAGACTGTACATTGTAACTTTGCAGAAGGAAGAGGAGGCATTTCCTCAGTCTTCCCTCCCCCAGTGATCAGACTGTACATTGTAACTTTGTAGAAGAAGGAGGAGGCATTTCTTCAGTCTCCCCTCCCCCAGTGATCAGACTGTACATTGTAACTTTGTAGAAGGAGGAGGAAGCATTTCCTCAGTCTCCCCTCCCCCAGTGATCAGACTGTACATTGTAACTTTGCAGAAGGAAGAGGAGGCATTTCCTCAGTCTTCCCTCCCCCAGTGATCAGACTGTACATTGTAACTTTGTAGAAGGAGGAGGAGGCATTTCTTCAGTCTCCCCTCCCCCAGTGATCAGACTGTACATTGTAACTTTGTAGAAGGAGGAGGGGGCATTTCCTCAGTCTCCTCCCCCAGTGATCAGACTGTACATTGTAACTTTGTAGAAAGAGGAGGAGACATTTCCTCAGTCTTCCCTCCCCCAGTGATCAGACTGTACGTTGTAACTTTGTAGAAGAAGGAAGAGGGGGCATTTCCTCAGTCTCCTCCCCCAGTGATCAGACTGTACATTGTAACTTTGTAGAAAGAGGAGGAGACATTTCCTCAATCTCTTTCCCCAGTGATCAGACTGTACATTGTAACTTTGTAGAAGGAGGAGGAGGCATTTCCTCAATCTCCCCTCCCCTAGTGATCACACACAGTATATATATATATATATATAGTGTATAGTGTGTGTATATATATATATATATATATATATATATATATACTGTATTTAATAATATTCTAAATATATATATATACTGTGTGTGTATGTGTATAGTGTGTGTATATATATATATACTGTATTAATATTCTAAATATATATATATATACATACACTGTGAATATTAATAAATATATAATAATAATAGTTAATTTCATGAATTAATTATAATATTAATAAATGAATAATATATGAATATTGAATCAAATAATCCGAGACTGTAGAGAGCGCTGCAAGCTGTCCGCAGATCTCTCCATCGAATCTCTTGATGGTCGGGACAAGAATCCGCATGCGTGTCACAGCGCGCTATTGACCGAAGGTGACCTTATTAAAGCAATCGATCGCTTCATTTCAGGGACATCGCTGCAAGGAACTGTCTGCTGACATGCCAGGGTCCCGGCAGAATCGCAAAGATCGGCGACTTCGGAATGGCCCGCGACATCTACAGGTAACCCTCCTAACAAGGACGTCACGGTGAGGGAAGGAGATCGTCTGATTTCCTGAGTACAAAATAAATACTTTTTGGACGACTCCTTTCTTCACACGGGAAAGGCTGATGAGCTCACAAATGATAATGAACGTTCCTGTAAAGAGAACCTGTCATGGCCGGAATTATCAAGGAACTTCAGGACATAGTTACATAGTTAGTCTGGCTGAAAAAAGACAAAAGTCCATCCAGTTCAACCATTAAAAAAAAAAAAGTAATAATCCTCCACCCACAGTTGATCCAGAGGAAGGCAAACAAACCCAGCAAAGCACGATCCAATTTGCTCCTGCAGGGGAAATAATTCCTTCCTGATCCCCCGAGAGGCAATCGGATATTCCCTGGATCAACGTTCCCTATAAATGTTATATCCAGTTATATTCTGTGTATCCAAGAAAGAATCCAGGACTTTCCTACAGCAATCCACTGAGCTGGCCACAACCAACTCTGGAGGGAGTCTATTCCACATTCTCACAGCTCTTACTGTGAAGAAACCTTTCCGTGTTTGGAGATGACATTTCTTTTCCTCCACACATAAAGAGCGCCCCCTTGTCCTCTGTGATGGCGATAGAACAAATCATTGAAATCAGTTATTTTTCCCCTTGTAAGTGCAATACAAAGTGTGGACATCAGGGAGGGAGAAGATACATTCCCGATATAAAATTCCACGTCTTCATCAGATTGGACAATAAGGCTCAGATATCGGGAGACAACAAAATCGCACATTCTCCCTCCAGACACGCAGAGAAACACGCAACCCTCAGTGTATGCCCTTACGTCCTCCAGCACACGGGATGTTTTCACAGCGGCTGTTTTTGGCTTTTGATGTTTAGATTGTAATCAACATTTTTTGGCTGGAAAAAAAAAGTGCGAAAAAATGCAGCAAAACGCTAATACAAAAATGCTAAAAACTTTTGGCTGGAAAAAACCCAGGACTAGAGGGTGTCTAGAGGAGTTTTGTAGCTGTAAAAACGCTCTAACGCTGAAAAATGTGGCAAAACGCAATAAACCTCTAAAAACCGCAAACGCGAAAAATGCGGCAAAACGCTAATACAAAAATGCTATTTCCATTCCCCAATGACACCAACAATAGGGCCCAATAACACCAATGCTGGGACACTATTCCTCCCACTGACACCAATGATGGGGCACTATTCCTCTCACCGACACCAATGATGGGGCACTATTCCTCCCACTGATACCAATGATGGGGCACTATTCCTCCCACTGACACCAATGATGGGGCACTATTCCTCCCACTGACACCAATGATGGGGCACTATTCCTCCCACTGACACCAATGATGGGGCACTATTCCTCTCACTGACACCAATGATGGGACACTATTCCTCCCACTGACACCAAGGATGGGGCACTATTCCTCCCACTGACACCAATGATGGGGCACTATTCCTCCCACTGACACCAATGATGGGGCACTATTCCTCCCACTGATACCAATGATGGGGCACTATTCCTCCCACTGACACTAATGATGGGACACTATTCCTCCCACTGACACCAATGATGGGGCACTATTCCTCCCACTGACACCAATGATGGGGCACTATTCCTCCCACTGATACCAATGATGGGACACTATTCCTCCCACTGACACCAATGATGGGACACTATTCCTCCCACTGACACCAATGATGGGGCACTATTCCTCCCACTGACACCAATGATGGGGCACTATTCCTCCCACTGACACCAATGATGGGGCACTATTCCTTCCACTGACACAAATGATGGGGCACTATTCCTCCACTGACACCAATGATGGGACACTATTCCTCCCACTGACACCAATGATGGGACACTATTCCTTCCACTGATACCAATGACGGGGCACTATTCCTCCCACTGACACCAATGACGGGGCACTATTCCTCCACTGACACCAATGATGGGATACTATTCCTTCCACTGATACCAATGACGGGGCACTATTCCTCCCACTGACACCAATGACGGGGCACTATTCCTCCCACTGACACCAATGACAGGGCACTATTCCTCCCACTGATACCAATGATGGGGCACTATTCCTCCACTGACACCAATGATGGGGCACTATTCCTTCTACTGATACCAATGACGGGGCACTATTCCTCCCACTGACACCAATGACGGGGCACTATTCCTCCCACTGATACCAATGATGGGGCACTATTCCTCCACTGACACCAATGATGGGACACTATTCCTTCCACTGATACCAATGACGGGGCACTATTCCTCCCACTGACACCAATGACGGGGCACTATTCCTCCCACTGATACCAATGATGGGGCACTATTCCTCCACTGACACCAATGATGGGACACTATTCCTCCCACTGACACCAATGATGGGGCACTATTCCTCTCACTGACACCAATGATGGGACACTATTCCTCCCACTGACACCAATGATGGGACACTATTCCTCCCACTGACACCAATGATGGGACACTATTCCTCCCACTGACACCAATGATGGGGCACTATTCCTCCCACTGACACCAATGATGGGGCACTATTCCTCTCACTGACACCAATGATGGGACACTATTCCTCCCACTGACACCAATGATGGGACACTATTCCTCCCACTGACACCAATGATGGGACACTATTCCTCCCACTGACACCAATGATGGGGCACTATTCCTCCCACTGACACCAATGATGGGGCACTATTCCTCCCACTGATACCAATGATGGGGCACTATTCCTCCCACTGACACCAATGATGGAGCACTATTCCTCCCACTGACACCAATGATGGGACACTATTCCTCCCACTGACACCAATGATGGGACACTATTCCTCCCACTGACACCAATGATGGGGCACTATTCCTCCCACTGACACCAATGATGGGGCACTATTCCTCCCACTGATACCAATGATGGGGCACTATTCCTCCCACTGACACCAATGATGGGGCACTATTCCTCCCACTGACACCAATGATGGGGCACTATTCCTCCCACTGACACCAATGATGGGGCACTATTCCTCCCACTGACACCAATGATGGGGCACTATTCCTCCCACTGACACCAATGATGGGGCGCTATTCCTCCCACTGACACCAATGATGGGGCGCTATTCCTCCCGCTGACACCAATGATGGGGTTCTATTCCTCCCACTGACACCAATGATGGGGCACTATTCCTCCCACTGACACCAATGATGGGGCACTATTCCTCCCACTGACACCAATGATGGGGCACTATTCCTCCCACTGACACCAATGATGGGGCACTATTCCTCCCACTGATACCAATGATGGGGCATTATTCCTTCCACTGATACCAATAATGGGGCACTATTCCTCCCACTGACACCAATGATGGGGCACTATTCCTCCCACTGACACCAATGGTGGGGCACTATTCCTCCCACTGACACCAATGATGGGACACTATTCCTCAATGACACAACAAAGGGGCACAGTTCCATCCAATGACACCAATAATTGGGCCCAATAACACCAATGATGGGGCACAATTCCTCCCACCGACACCAACGATGGAGCCCAGTTCCTCTCATTAGCACCACAAATGGGGCATTGTTTGCTCTCACTGATACTGGGACATTTTCTATTCCGGATGTCCACAGTCCAGCCCCCCTAAAGTCTGAGGAACAGTAAACTGGCCCTTTGTTTATAAAGTTTAGAGACCCCGGTCTTAGACCATAGAGATGATCAGGGACGTTCCGGAAGCTCCGCCCCCTCCCGCCACTTGTAAAAGCAATCCAGCAGCTATTTAGCCAATAGGATTACTTTTACAAGACGGAGCTCTGCTGGATCTAACAATACCCTTTATATCTTTTACTGTTCATGTTGCAATGAATGAAGAATGTCCGTATCTTGTTCCTCAGGGCCAGTTACTACAGGAAAGGAGGGTGCGCCATGCTGCCAGTGAAGTGGATGCCCCCCGAGGCCTTCATGGAAGGAATATTCACATCCAAGACTGACACATGGTAAGTCCATACAGGGGGTGGAAAACCATCATGCAACTTGGGGGCTGTACCTGGGTCACCTGTATGATCAAGGGACCTTCAGGTCTACTCTCTGGGGTCAGTTGGTCAATGACCATCATTAGTCAGTTGGTTGATGACCATCAGTAGTGAGTTGGTTGATGACCATCAGTAGTGAGTTGGTTGATGACCATCAGTAGTCAGTTGGTTGATGACCATCATTAGTCAGTTGGTTGAGGACCATCAGTAGTGAGTTGGTTGATGACCATCATTAGTCAGTTGGTTGATGACCATCAGTAGTGAGTTGGTTGATGACCATCATTAGTCAGTTGGTTGATGACCATCATTAGTCAGTTGGTTGATGACCATCAGTAGTGAGTTGGTTGATGACCATCAGTAGTGAGTTGGTTGATGACCATCATTAGTCAGTTGGTTGATGACCATCATTAGTCAGTTGGTTGATGACCATCAGTAGTCAGTTGGTTGATGACCATCAGTAGTCAGTTGGTTGATGACCATCATTAGTCAGTTGGTTGATGACCATCAGTAGTGAGTTGGTTGATGACCATCAGTAGTCAGTTGGTTGATGACCATCATTAGTCAGTTGGTTGATGACCATCAGTAGTCAGTTGGTTGCACACGTTTATAACAGTTGCCTAAATCGCCGTCTAAAAACGTGCCTCCAGCAATAGTAAATACTCCTCCCACTGCCTGCACCACTGTAATCTGAGCAAACCCACCGCTTAAACTGTCTTCTGAAGCCAACACTTCTGGGAGCAGGGCTGCTCTGCCAGTGTCCGGCAACTGCAAAGCACGCAGTTGTGGTGCGTTAGTGTGGGGTTAAAGCCTTCTCACCACCTGTCAAATGTTCTCTGAAGGGCAATCCAAATGCTGACTGCTGTTCAGACAAGCCTGTCTTTCTTTAATACATTTTTATAGTTTTAATTTTTTTTTTTTACTTTTTTTATAATTTTATTATTTATTTATTTATTTTATTTTTTACAAGTTCTTAACATTTCATTATTTATTTTATTTTTATAGTTTTATTTTTTTTCTTAAATAATTTTATTATTTATTTATTTAGTACATTTTCTTACAATTTTATTATTTATTTGTTTTATTTTTATAGGTTTTTTTTTTTAAATAATTTTATTATTTTATTTTATTTTTTACTTTTTATAATTTCTTAAAATGTTATTATTTATTTTATTTTTATAGTTTTAATTTTATTTTTACTCTTTTTTTTTTTAATAAATTTATTATTTATTTAATTTAAAAAAAAAATTTTTACAATTTCTTAAAAATTTATTATTTATTTATTTTATTTTTCTACATTTTTAAAATTTTATTTTTCTACGTTTTTTTTTATTTTATTTTTTAACTGCCCTTTCAGTGGGCTTTGGTGAAACATCAGGGCTCTAAAGAGACCCCCTGATGTCTCACATTTGACGGAGGACAGAGATTCCCCAGCCTCCTTTCTCTGCAACCTCAGCTGCAGTGGACAGTGAATGAATGAGAAGGTCTCCGGGCTGAGAGGCTTCCTGTTCATTCACAGATTGAAGTATAGGAGACACAGTTTACTATGCTTCAGTGTTGAATGGACACAGTGAGTGATCAGTACTGAGTGTTCATTCTAGTAAGAAAGGGTCGGTAATTAACGTATGTACCGTCCCCTTCGCCCGCTCTCTATCTATGATCCCCCTGTGTGCCGGCAGGAGAGGAGGGAAGCCGGAAGTGCCGCATTGGAGGGGTGCACACGGGGGGAGGGGTGGGGCCCGGGCAGTGGGTGGAAGGGATCCCCCTGCAGCACAGCCAATAAGAGAAAGCCAGCAGCGCTGCAGGGGGATCCACAAGAGTGTCAAGGCAGTACAGCCGGCCCTCCTGCTCCGTAGGTGCCCTAGTACCCTCTTTGAACTGATGGGGCCCGGACCTGGAGGGCCGGCTGTACTGCTCTATCAGCGGTCTTTTTCTGGGAATGTCAGATGCCTTGTCCTCCACCCACCCCTACATCAATACTGCATCCTGCAGGGACTCGGAGGCTGGTGGGGGGAATATGACACCAATGATGGGGCACAGTTCTGCCCAATGACACCAACAATTGGACCCAATATTATCAATAATATCAATGATGGGGCACAGCAGAGTAGCCAGGGTCCTGATTATGTGCCCACGTGGGAGCCATGTGCAGAGTGGCCAGGGTCCTGATTATGTGCCCACATGGGTGCCATGAGCAGAGTAGCCAGGGTCCTGATTATGTGCCCACGTGGGTGCCATGTGCAGAGTAGCCAGGGTCCTGATTATGTGCCCACGTGGGAGCCATGTGCAGAGTAGCCAGGGTCCTGATTATGTGCCCAGGTGGGTGCCATGTGCAGAGTAGCCAGGGTCCTGATTATGTGCCCACGTGGGTGCCATGTGCAGAGTGGCCAGGGTCCTGATTATGTGCCCACGTGGGAGCCATGTGCAGAATGGCCAGGGTCCTGATTATGTGCCCAGGTGGGTGCCATGTGCAGAATGGCCAGGGTCCTGATTATGTGCCCACGTGGGAGCCATGTGCAGAGTAGCCAGGGTCCTGATTATGTGCCCACGTGGGTGCCATGTGCAGAATGGCCAGGGTCCTGATTATGTGCCCACGTGGGAGCCATGTGCAGAGTAGCCAGGGTCCTGATTATGTGCCCAGGTGGGTGCCATGTGCAGAGTAGCCAGGGTCCTGATTATGTGCCCACGTGGGTGCCATGTGCAGAGTAGCCAGGGTCCTGATTATGTGCCCACGTGTGTTCCATGTGCAGAGTGGCCAGGGTCCTGATTATGTGCCCACGTGGGTGCCATGTGCAGAGTGGTCAGTTTGCTAGGATTGTGCCCACGTGGGTGCCATGTTTAGGGCGAGCATGTGCAGTGAGGTCGTTATCATTATGTGCGTGGTTGGGTGCCATACATAGGGTGCACATGCTCATTGTACCCCTTGTGCAAGGAACCATGGGACACGTAGTCCCAATGCATTGTATCATACCACTGGCTGAGTGTGCGCTCCCTAACCAGGGGTGATGTTCAGCAGACACTGGGACACGGCGGGGACACGGAGATCTTTCAGAAGAGAAATGTGTTTTGGTGTGTAATGAATGGAGGATGTTCTTACTGCCGCCCTCTCTTCTCTCCTCCCTCTCCAGGTCTTTCGGGGTTCTGCTGTGGGAGATCTTCTCATTGGGATACATGCCGTACCCCAGTAAGAGCAACCAGGAGGTGCTGGAGTTCGTCACCAGCGGAGGAAGGATGGATCCACCCAAGAACTGCCCGGGCCCCGTGTACGAGCCTTCGTGTCTTAGTGACAACCTACCAGAGTCCAGAGTCCTTCTTAATTCCTTTTTAAAATACATTAGGAAACCAACCTATTCCACCAATAGTTCCAAGCCCGACGCGTTTCGTGGCTTCAACCGCTGCTTCTTCAGTGACCGAACGTGACTGTGAAATAGCGAGCAGATATTGGGTTTGAGGTGATGTCACCTGGAGCCGGCGCTGGAAGATTTGCATGAGGGGGCTATTGGCCGGGACTGGATTTGTTGCTAGTTGGTATCTACTCTGTTCCCGCCATGTGCTTTGACACCATTATCCCCCCCCCGCCTGGGGAAGGGTTGGGGTCATCCTCACCGTTGGTGGCCCTCTGGTGGTGGGGGGTATTAATCAGACCACATATCTGCCTGCTGTTGAAAATTGTGACATTTTTCGTTTTCGGTCCCTGAAGAAGTGTCAATTCAAGCTGTGAAACGCGTCGGACTTTTGATATTAACAGACTGTGATCAATAAAATTAGTATGGGGAAAGGAACTCAGCCCCGGCTCCACCCAGGCAACACCGCCAGCGCGTTTCACTCCGCCCTGAGGGCATAGTCTTGGAGCATGACTAAGCTACAGGGGTGGAGCGAAACGCATTGAGCCATTAATATGGAGTTGCCCCCCTCCATGGCCATTAATATGATGTTGCTTCCTCCCCCCATGATCAATAATATGAAGTTGCCCCCTCCCCCCATGGCCATTAATATGGTTTTGCCTCCCCCGTGGTCATTAGTATGGAGTTGTCTCCTCCCCCCATGGCCATTATTATGGATTTGCCCCCCTTCTCCCATGGCCATTAATTAGGTGTTGCCTCCTCCCCCTTGGTCATTAATATGGAGTTGCCCCCCTCCTCCCATGGTCATTATTATGGAGTTGCCCCCTCCCCCCATGGTCATTAATATGGATTTGCCCCCTCCACCCATGGTCATTAGTATGGAGTTGTCTCCTCCCCCCATGGCCATTATTATGGAGTTGCCCCCTCCCCCCATGGTCATTAATATGGAGTTTCCCCCTCCACCCATGGTCATTAGTATGGAGTTGTCTCTTCCCCCCATGGTCATTAGTATGGAGTTATCTCCTCCACCCATGACCATTATTATGGAGTTGCCCCCTCCCCCCATGGTCATTAATATGGAGTTGCCCCCTCCACCCATGGCCATTAATATGGAGTTGCCTCCTCCCTCCATGATCAATATTATAAAGTTGCCCCCTCCCCTAATGTCCATTATTAGGAGTTGCCCCCTCCCCCCATGGTCATTAATATGGAGTTGCCCCCTCCACCCATGGCCATTATTATGGAGTTGCCCCCTCCCCCCATGGTCATTAATATGGAGTTGCCCCCTCCACCCATGGTTATTAGTATGGAGTTATCTCCTCCACCCATGGCCATTATTATGGAGTTGCCCCCTTCCCCCATTGTCATTAATATGGAGTTGCCCCCTCCCCCCATGGTCATTAATATGGAGTTGCCCCCTCCACCCATGGTCATTAGTATGGAGTTATCTCCTCCACCCATGGCCATTAATATGGAGTTGCCTCCTCCCTCCATGATCAATAATATAAAGTTGCCCCCTCCCCCCATGTCCATTATTAGGTGTTGCCTCCCCCCCATGGCCATTAATATGGAGTTGCATAACTAAGCTCCAGGGGTGGAGCGAAATGCGTTGGTGGGCGTGGCCTGATTGGAGCCCAGGCTGAGGCTGTTACACTGATGTTTGGAGCCGGAACGAGCTTGGTCCTACCCGCCACCCTTCAGGGATTGGCACCCACAGGGATTGGCACCCACAGGGATTGGCACCCACAGGGATTGGCGCCCACAGGATTGGCACCCACAGGGATTGGCACACAGGATCCTGCAGAGTCGGAGCGACACCCACAACTTTTGCTTTTGGTTCACAATAAAATGTGTACTTCAATGCTATTGGTACGCAAGTCCCTGATTGGTGGGATCGGTTGGTTCCATACATGTTTGGACCGTTATTCTGGGATTTGATTTTTGTACTAAACTTCCTATTTCAAGCTAGTCATGTGACATGATTCTTATTTCACTCCTCCCCTTCCCTGGCCTGGGGACAATTTCTTGCTGATGCTGACACCGCACCCCTATCTGCTTCAATGCACTACCGTGGTACCGCCCCCACTGGGGGTGGAGTCATGACACCCTGCATTCATTGGACATCCTCAGTCTCCTGCCTTAAATGATTCTGGAAGACTGAGGACATCTTATGGTGAAACAGCAGTACTGCGGGGGACAGCTTCTTGAGCTCCTTTTTTTTTTTTTTTTTGCACTCGGCCCATTTTAACTGAAAAAAAAAAAAAGAAAAATCTCCCGGGATAGTCGGGATTTACTGATCTGTGTCGGAATTAGTGGAGTTTTGTCCATTTTTAAATGTTTGCTCTTCTTTACACTGCAGCTACCGAATCATGACCCAGTGCTGGCAGCACCAACCTGAAGACCGCCCTCCATTCTCCATGGTCCTGGAGAGAATCGAATACTGCACACAGGTACTCATCATGGCCATTCATATGGAGTTGCCCCCCCCCTCCCCCATGTCATTAATATGCAGTGGCCCCCCCCATGGTCATTAATATGGAGTTGCCCCCCCCTCCCCCATGGTCATTAATATGCAGTTGCCCCCCCCATGGTCATTAATATGGAGTTGCCCCCCCCTCCCCCATGGTCATTAATATGCAGTTGCCCCCCCCATGGTCATTAATATGGAGTTGCCCCCCCCTCCCCCATGGTCATTAATATGGAGTTGCCCCCCCCATGGTCATTAATATGGAGTTGCCCCCCCCATGGTCATTAATATGGAGTTGCCCCCCCTCCCCCATGGTCATTAACATGGAGTTGCCCCCCCCTCCCCCATGGTCATTAATATGGAGTTGCCCCCCCCCTCCCCCATGGTCATTAATATGGAGTTGCCCCCCCCATGGTCATTAATATGCAGTTGCCTCCCCCATGGTCATTAATATGGAGGTGCCCCCCCCTCCCCCATGGTCATTAATATGGAGTTGCCCCCCCCCCCCATGGTCATTTACCACTTGCCGAATGATGGCTACACTGCGGCTGGCCAGTTCTGGGAGGCCGTCATATGATGTCCTCCCAGAACGCGCTCTCCTACGCGCCCCTGGGGCACAGCTGATCACGTGATGTGGTAAACGGCCAATCAGAGCGGACTTTTACCACGTGATCAACCGTGTCCAATGACACCACAGATCACCGGGAAATGCAATTGCCGGTTCTTGGCTGCACTTTCCTCATGTTGTCAGAGAGCGAGGATCGGCACCGATCATCAGGGGGGGGAGCTGAGGAAATGCTTTTCCTGCCTGCAGTAGACTAATGACATCATCTCAGCCAAAATCACTGACTGGAGCTCAGAGCGAGTTTTAAATGATACAAGGTGGAGTTTTGTTCTGAAAAGTGGTCCTGTTGCTGCAGACTGTGACCCGTTTCTGTACACTGTGACCCGTTTCTGTACACTGTGACCCGTTTCTGTACACTGTGACCCGTTTCTGTACACTGTGACCCGTTGCTGTATACTGTGACCCGTTTCCGTATACTGTGACCCGTTGATATACACTGTGACCCCTTGCTGTACACTGTGGCCCATTTCTGTACACTGTGACCCGTTGCTGTATACTGTGACCCGTTGCTGTACACTGTGACCCGTTGCTGTACACTGTGACCCGTTGCTGTACACTGTGACCCGTTTCTGTACACTGTGACCCGTTTCTGTACACTGTGACCCGTTTCTGTACACTGTGACCCGTTTCTGTACACTGTGACCCGTTGCTGTACACTGTGACCCGTTTCTGTATACTGTGACCCGTTTCTGTACAATGTGACCCGTTTCTGTATACTGTGACCCGTTTCTGTACACTGTGACCCGTTTCTGTACACTGTGACCCGTTTCTGTACACTGTGACCCGTTTCTGTACACTGTGACCCGTTTCTGTACACTGTGACCCGTTGCTGTACACTGTGACCCGTTGCTGTATACTGTGACCCGTTGCTGTACACTGTGACCCGTTGCTGTACACTGTGACCCGTTTCTGTATACTGTGACCCGTTTCTGTATACTGTGACCCGTTTCTGTATACTGTGACCCGTTGCTGTATACTGTGACCCGTTGCTGTACACTGTGACCCGTTGCTGTACACTGTGACCCGTTGCTGTACACTGTGACCCGTTGCTGTACACTGTGACCCGTTGCTGTACACTGTGACCCGTTGCTGTACACTGTGACCCGTTGCTGTACACTGTGACCCGTTGCTGTACACTGTGACCCGTTGCTGTACACTGTGACCCGTTGCTGTACACTGTGACCCGTTGCTGTACACTGTGACCCGTTGCTGTACACTGTGACCCGTTTCTGTACACTGTGACCCGTTGCTGTATACTGTGACCCGTTGCTGTACACTGTGACCCGTTTCTGTACACTGTGACCCGTTGCTGTACACTGTGACCCGTTGCTGTATACTGTGACCCGTTGCTGTATACTGTGACCCGTTGCTGTATACTGTGACCCGTTGCTGTATACTGTGACCCGTTTCTGTATACTGTGACCCGTTGCTGTACACTGTGACCCGTTGCTGTACACTGTGACCCGTTTCTGTACACTGTGACCCGTTGCTGTACACTGTGACCCGTTGCTGTACACTGTGACCCGTTGCTGTATACTGTGACCCGTTGCTGTACACTGTGACCCGTTTCTGTACACTGTGACCCGTTTCTGTACACTGTGACCCGTTTCTGTACACTGTGACCCGTTGCTGTACACTGTGACCCGTTGCTGTACACTGTGACCCGTTGCTGTACACTGTGACCCGTTGCTGTACACTGTGACCCGTTTCTGTACACTGTGACCCGTTTCTGTACACTGTGACCCGTTGCTGTATACTGTGACCCGTTGCTGTACACTGTGACCCGTTTCTGTACACTGTGACCCGTTTCTGTACACTGTGACCCGTTTCTGTACACTGTGACCCGTTGCTGTACACTGTGACCCGTTGCTGTACACTGTGACCCGTTGCTGTACACTGTGACCCGTTTCTGTACACTGTGACCCGTTTCTGTACACTGTGACTCGTTGCTGTAGATTGTTCTATGATGTTAGCAATGTATTCCTGCAGATTTGTAAAGTTACTGAAAGCTTCATTGTACCATTTGTGGCCTAATAGCCCCGTCTCCCGTATCCCGTCTCCCGTATCCCATCTCCCATCTCTAGTATCCCGTCTCCCGTATCCCATCTCCTGTATCCCGTCCTTCGTATCCTGTCTCCCATCTCCCGTATTACGTCTCCCATCTCCCGTATCCCGCCTCCCATATCCCCTCTCCCATATCCCGTATCCCGTCCTCCGTATCCTGTCTCCCATCTCCCGTATCCCATCTCCCGTATCCCGTCCCCCGTCTCCCGTATCCCGTCTCCCATATCCCCTCTCCCATTTCCCGTATCCCGTCTCCCGTATCCCATATCCCGTCTCCTGTATCCCGTCTCCCATCTCCCGTCTCCCATCTCCCGTCTCCCATATCCCCTCTCCCATATCCCGTATCCCACCTCCCGTCTCCCGTATCCCGCATCCCATCTACCGTATCCCGTCTCCCATCTCCCCTCTCCTGTATCCCATATCCCGTCTCCCATCTCCCGTATCCCACCTCCCATCACCCGTATCCCGTCTCCCATCTCCCATATCCCGTCTCCCATATCCCGTCTCCCATATCCTGTCTACCGTATCCCGTATCCCGTCTCCCGTATCCCATCTCCCGTCTTCCATATCCCATCTCCCGTCTCCTGTATCCCGCCTCCCGTATCCCGTCTCCCGTATCCCGTCTCCCGTATCCCGTCTCCCGTATCTCGTCTCCCGTATCTCGTCTCCCGTATCTCATCTCCCGTATCCCATATCCCGTCTTCCATATCCCATCTCCCGTCTCCTGTCTCCCGTCTCCCGTATCCCGTCTCCCGTCTCCTGTATCCCGTCTCCTGTATCCCGTCTCCTGTATCCCGTCTCCTGTATCCCGTCTCCTGTATCCCGTCTCCCGTATCCCGTCTCCCGTATACTGTATGTAGGTCAGACCTGCACATCCCCCGCTCGGCATAATCGCCACGTTTAATCTTTCCATCGTATTGATCAATAGGCCGAATCTTCAGAAAAAGCTGCTAAACTCCGAGAGAAGTTGGTGTAACTCAGCTCTGTGCCCCCCGTGACCCCGATCAGAAACATTCCGCATTCTATCAGAGAGACGCGCCGGATTATCGCAGCCCCGGGCCGGCGGCCAACAGACGCGCGTCCCGAACAGACAATTATAAATCAATTAATGGCGGCATTTCATTAACCTCCGGCGGGATAATCCATTGTTTAATTATCCATCGCACCGCGGACCGACAACACAAAAGAGTCGGGAGACAAAGAAATAAAATCAGAAGGCGAGATAAGACGGCGAGGAGCCTGACGCAGCATTCTGAGCACAATAAAAGTCAAGGCCGGGCGCAGGCTCTGTAAGTGATGGGATTGTTCTCCTGCGCCGGGGAGATCGCTCACACCGAAGCATTAGGAACGATCGCCTCGTTGGCCTTTGAGAACAATTGTTACAACACTGAGCTGGATAATGGCAAATTTCCCAGCTTGCCCATAAATCGCTCCGCGCTCCCAACAGCGCCACGAGAAGACGCTCTCATTTGTAGTGATGCCTCCATCCCCCTCCTATAGGTTTCTATATGCTGGTTACAGAGCTTGGCCGGATCTAGGGGGGTACTGGGGTGGGCTACACCCCCCTAGACTGCAGTTGCGGCCCCCCAAAGCTTCCCACTCATGAGTCACAACCCCCCTCCACACCTGATACTGTGCGGGCCGTCCCCCCATCCCTGCATTGTACATGCACAGTCTGAGCGCAGGCAGTGAGATCTCCTCGCCTCTTCTCCACACACAGAGCTGAAATCCCATTCTCCTGCACTTCACTACGATCTGCACACTGTGTAGCTGGTTACTATGTTGCACTTCTGACCTGTGAAGATCCCTGGTCAGAATGGCAGCGCAGCTGTAGTAACCAGCTACACAGTGTGCAGATCGTAGTGGAGTGCAGGAGAATGGGATTTCAGCTCTGTGTGTGGAGAAGAGGCGAGGAGATCTCACTGCCTGCGCTCAGACTGTGCATGTACAAGGGAGCTATGCTGAGTGCCCTTCCAGCGGTGACCCCTGTGTTCTCTCCTTCCAGTGGTGACCCCTGTGTTCTCTCCTTCCAGTGGTGACCTCTGTGTTCTCTCCTTCCAGTGGTGACCCCTGTGTTCTCTCCTTCCAGCGGTGACCCCTGTGTTCTCTCCTTCCAGCGGTGACCCCTGTGTTCTCTCCTTCCAGCGGTGACCCCTGTGTTCTCTCCTTCCAGCGGTGACCCCTGTGTTCTCTCCTTCCAGCGGTGACCCCTGTGTTCTCTCCTTCCAGCGGTGACCCCTGTGTTCTCTCCTTCCAGCGGTGACCCCTGTGTTCTCTCCTTCCAGCGGTGACCCCTGTGCTCTCTCTCCTTCCAGCGGTGACCCCTGTGCTCTCTCTCCTTCCAGCGGTGACCCCTGTGCTCTCTCTCCTTCCAGCGGTGACCCCTGTGCAATCTCCTTCCAGCGGTGACCCCTGTGCAATCTCCTTCCAGCGGTGACCCCTGTGCAATCTCCTTCCAGCGGTGACCCCTGTGCTCTCTGCTTCCAGCGATGACCCTTGTGCTCTCTCCTTCCATCCTTCCAGCAGTCAAGCCTGTGCTCTCTCCTTTCAGTGGTGACCCCTGTGCTCTCTATTTCCTGCGGTGACCCCTGTCCTCTCTCCTTCCAGCGGTGACCCCTGTCCTCTCTCCTTCCAGCGGTGACCCCTGTCCTCTCTCCTTCCAGCGGTGATCCCTGTCCTCTCTCCCTCCAGCGGTGACCCTTGTCCTCTCTCCCTCCAGCGGTGACCCTTATCTTCTCTCCTTCCAGCGGTGACCCCTGTCCTCTCTCCCTCCAGCGGTGACCCTTATCTTCTCTCCTTCCAGCGGTGACCCCTGTGTCCTCTCTCTTTCCAGCGGTGATCCTTGTGCGCTCTCCTTCCAGCGGTGATGCCTGTCCTGTATCCTTCCAGCGGTGACCCCTGTGTCCTCTCTCCTTCCAGCGGTGACCCTTATCTTCTCTCCTTCCAGCGGTGACCCTTGTGCTCTCTCCTTCCAGCAGTAACCCCTGTCCTCTCTGTTTCCAGCGGTGACCTTTGTGCGCTCTCCTTCCAGCAGTGACCCCTGTCCTGTATCCTTCCAGCAAGGACCCCTGCCTTGCCAGTAGTGACCCCTGTCCTCTCTCCTGCCAGCCATGACCCCTGTCCTGTATCCTTCCAGCAGTGACCCCTGCCTTGCCAGTAGTGACCCCTGTCCTCTATCCTGCCAGCCATGACTCCTGTCCTCTATCCTTCCAGCGGTGACCCCTGTCCTCTATCCTTCCAGCGGTGACCCCTGTCCTCTATCCTTCCAGCGGTGACCCCTGTCCTCTATCCTGCCAGCCATGACCCCTGTCCTCTATCCTTCCAGCGGTGACCCCTGTCCTCTATCCTTTTATGCAGTCCTATCCTCTGCCCTGCTGATCCCCTGTACATCGCCCTGCTGACCTTCCATCCTCTGCCCCCCTGACATTTTTATTGCACCTCCACATCAGACAGGCTAGATCTGGCCCTGCCGTGAGCCAGTCTGATGGAAATTCTTGATGTAAGGGACACTCTGATGGGGCAAATCCATGTAAGGGGCACTGTTATTGGGACATCAGATGTAAGGGGTCACCCTTATTCAGACACATGATGTAAGGGGGCACTCTGACTGAGATAACATCATATTTAAGGGGGTGCTCTGATAGGGACGATTGATGTGAGGGGGCACTCTGATGGGGACGGTTGATTTGAGGGGGCACTCTGATGGGGCAGGTTGATGTAAGGAAGCACTCTGATGGAGACGGTTGATGTGAGGGGGCACTCTGATGGAGACGGTTGATGTGAGGGGGCACTCTGATAGGGACGGTTGATATAAGGGGGCACTCTGATAAGGACAGTTGATGTAAGGGGGCACTCTGACTGGGATAACATCATATTTAAGGGGGGCACTCTGATGGGGACAGTTGATGTAAGGGGGCACTCTGATGGGGATGGTTGATGTAAGGGGGCACTCTGATGGAGACGGTTGATGTAAGGGGGCACTCTGATGGAGACGGTTGATGTAAGGGGGCACTCTGATGGAGACGGTTGATGTGAGGGGGCACTCTGATGGGGACGGTTGATGTGAGGGGGCACTCTGATGGAGACGGTTGATGTGAGGGGGCACTCTGATGGGGACGGTTGATGTAAGGGGGCACTCTGATGGGGACGGTTGATGTAAGGGGGCACTCTGATGGGGACGGTTGATGTGAGGGGGCACTCTGATGGGGACGGTTGATGTAAGGGGGCACTCTGATGGGGACGGTTGATGTGAGGGGGCACTCTGATGGGGACGGTTGATGTAAGGGGGCACTCTGATGGGGACGGTTGATGTGAGGGGGCACTCTGATGGAGACGGTTGATGTGAGGGGGCACTCTGATGGGGCAGGTTGATGTAAGGGTGTGCTCTGATGGGGCAGGTTCATGAGGGGGCACTCTAATGAGGGCAGTTGATGTAAGGGGGCACTCTGATGGGGACATCTGATATAAAGTGGTAATCTGATGGGGACCCTGATGCAAGGGGGCACTGTGATGGGAACCTGAGGTAAAATGAGGACTTTGATCAGTACTCATGTTGTAAAGGGGGGGACTGTGATAGGGATATCTGATATAAGGGGTCACAGGCTCTGTTTAATCACCCAAATCTAATGATATCCAAATACATACTAGTGTTTCCCTGGTCATGACACTGTGTGACAGACTGTCAACGACTCACACGCAATGTTCATATGCCCCCTGACTTTTTATACTGCACCCCCAGATCAGATAACCTAGATCTGGCCCTGGATGGGAGCATGTATTGAGAACAAAAATGAAGGCTCTCTTTCTGAAAATGCTAGTTGCCTGGTTGTCATGCTGGCATAGCAGCTTTAGTATTTCATGACTCACCAACCAGTTCTACTAGCTTATGGCCAGCTTCAGCCATTCTCCACCAATTGTTCCTTATGGTGACCCACAAAAATTACAGAAAAAAAGATAAGACAGACATGCTGGTTGGGACATTGGACAGGGAGATCCTCAGGGGAACAGAGCTCCTCAGAGCAGACCTGGGTTATACTCTATATTGTCAAAAGTGTTGGGATATCTGCCTTTCCACGCACATGACCTTTAATGGCCCCCCAGTCTTAGCCCGTAGGGTTCAATATTGAGTTGGCCCCGCCCTTTCCACACACATGACCTTTAATGGCCCCCCAGTCTTAGCCCGTAGGGTTCAATATTGAGTTGGCCCCGCCCTTTCCCCCGCACATGACCTTTAATGGCCCCCCAGTCTTAGTCCGTAGGGTTCAATATTGAGTTGGCCCCGCCCTTTCCCCCGCACATGACCTTTAATGGCCCCCCAGTCTTAGTCCGTAGGGTTCAATATTGAGTTGGCCCCGCCCTTTGCAGCTATAACAGCTTCAACTCTTCTGGGAAGGCCGTCCACAAGGTTTAGGAGGGTGTCTATGGGAAGGTTGGACCATTCTTCCAGAAGCACATTTGTCAGGTCAGGCACTGATGTCGGGGGAGGAGGCCTGGCTCGCAGTCTCCGCTCTAATTCATCCCAAAGGTGTTCTATGGGGTTGAGGTCAGGACTCTGTGCAGGACAGTCAAGTTCCTCCACCCCAAACTGGCTCCTCCATGTCTTTATGGACCTTGCTTTGTGCCCTGGTGCGCAGTCATGTTGGAACAGGAAGGGGCCATCCCCAAACTCCTCCCACAAAGTTGGGAGAATTAAATTGTCCAAAATGTCGCTTTAAAAGTTCCCTTCACTGGAACTAGGGGGCCAAGCCCAACCCCTGAAAAGTAACCCCACACCATAATCCCCCCTCCACCAAACTTTACACTTGACACAATGCAGTGAGGCAAGTACCGTTCTCCTGGCAACCGCCAAACCTAGACACGTCCATCAGATTGCCAGACAGAGAAGCCTGATTGGTCACTCCAGAGAACACGTCTCCACTGCTCTAGAGTCCAGTGGTGGCATGCTTTACACCACGGCATCCGACGCTTTGCATTGCACTTGGTGATGGAAGGCTTGGATGCAGCTGCTCGGCCATGGAAACCCATTCCATGAAGCTCTCTACGCACTGTTGTTGGGCTCATCTGAAGGCTACACCAAGTTTGGAGGTCTTTAGCTATTGACTCTGCAGACAGTTGGCGACGTCTGCGCACTGTGCGCTTCAGCATGCGCTGACCCCGCCCTGTCATGTGACGTGGCCTACCACTTGGTGGCTGAGTGGCTGTTGTTCCCAGTTGCTTCCACTTTGTTATAATCCCACTAACAGTTGAGCGTGGAATATTTAGTAGCCAGGAAATGTCACGGATGGACTTATTGCCCAGGTGGCCACCTATCACGGGACCACGCTTGGAGTCACGGAGCTCCTGAGAGCGACCCATTCTTTCACCAATGTTTGTAGAAGCAGTCTGCATGCCTAGGGGCTTGATTGTATACACCTGTGTCCATGGAGGGGATTGGAACACCTGAATCACATGATTTGAAGGGTTGACCCAATACTTTTGTCCTTTTGTCGGGAATGAAGTACATTTATTTTCCTTATCAAAAAAATGTCCATCTAAATATATATTTATCTAATCCCCCTTATGGATGCAAGGTGACGTAGGCAGGATATCTCCAGCATAATAGAGGTCCTCGATTTGATTGGGCAGCATAGGAGAGACGTGAGGTGTCACATGGAGGTTTTACATTTACAAATCTTCTGAAAGAGTAACATCACTAGGTGAGAAGATGGAGGTCATTTTGGAGTCCACTGGATCAGTAGAGTAATGAGGAGGGATGTGGGACTGAGGTCATGTAGGACTCCACTGCAGTAGTGCCAAAACTAGGGGGAAAAGGACATTGAGGTCATTTAAGGGTCTACTAGAGCTATAACATCACTAGAAGGAATATGACATAGAGGCAATTTAGAAGTCTACAGGAGCAGTAATATCAATAGGAGGGAAGTGACATGGAGTTCTTTAGTCTTCTCGAGCAGTAGCATCAGTAGGGAGAATATTACATAGAGGTCATTAAGAAGTATACTGGAGCAGTAACATCACTAGGAGGTATGTGACAAGAAGATAATGTAAGCCAGGGGTGTCCAACCTGTGGCCCAAGACGGCTATGAATGCGGCCCAACACAAAATCATAAACTTACTTAAAAATGTTGATGTATAACTAGAGGGATCCCCATCTAGAGAAAGGAGGTCCTGATTTCTCTACAAATATCTTTATATCCCTAGAGGGATCCCCAGCTGGAGGAAGGAGGTCCTGATTCCTCTATATAGATCTTTATATCATTAGATTGGTCACCAGCAGGAGGAAGGAGGTCCCGATTCCTCTATATAGATCTTTATATCACTACAGGGATCTCCAGCAGGGGGAAGGAGGTCCTGATTCCTATATATAGATCTTCATATCACTAGAGGGGGTCACCAGCAAGAGGAAGGAGGTCCTGGTTCCTCTATATAGATCTTTATATCACTAGAGGGGTTACCAACAGGAGGAAGGGGGTCCCGATTCCTCTATATAGATCTTTATATCACTACAGGGATCTCCAGCAGGGGGAAGGAGGTCCTGATTCCTATATATAGATCTTCATATCACTAGAGGGGGTCACCAGCAAGAGGAAGGAGGTCCTGGTTCCTCTATATAGATCTTTATATCACTAGAGGGGTTACCAACAGGAGGAAGGGGGTCCCGATTCCTCTATATAGATCTTTATCTCACTATAGAGGTCACTGGCAGGAGGAAGGAGGTCCTGATTCCTCTATGTAGATCTTTATATCAGTAGAGGGGTCACCAGCAGGAAGAAGGAGGTCCTGATTCCTCTATAGATATTTGTATCACTAGAGGGGTCACCGGCAGGAGGAAGGAGGTCCCGATTCTGCTCTATAGATCTCTATATCAGTAGAGGGGTCACCAGCAGGAGGAAGGAGGTGCTGATTTCTCTATATGAGGGATGCCCAACCTTCATCCCAAGATGGCTATGAATGCCGCCCAACAAAAAATATCTAAAAATTTTGATATTTTTTTGTGGGGAATGTTTTGTAAAAACACATTTACACTTCGTGAACACATGCGGCCAAACAAAATTTTGACAGCGTCTCTTTACTGGAGTTTTATCTTCCCAAAGAAAAATTTCCCACTCTTCACAATCGCACCCTATTCATGATTTCGGTGTTTGGCAACTCCTAAATTTGTAAGCAACTATTTCCAAGGATGAAGCACACGAAGGGCAAAATTAGAACCAAAAGATCTGATAAGCACCTTGAGAATTTATTCAGAATTGCTATTCCATCCATCCAACCAGATAGTGATTTGTTAGTTTATCAAAGCGTGTCCGGTATTGCACTTGATTTATGTTGCCCTCTTTTATTTTTATAATTATTATATTATTATACAGGATTTATAGCGCCAACAGTTTGCTCAGCACTTTACAATAGAGCAGGAGACAATACAGCAACAATACAGTTCAATACAAGAGAGAAAGGAGGGCCCTGATCCTTGGAGCTTACAATCTAGGAGATAATTTAAAAAAAATACAAAAAAAATGTAATTTTAGTACTCAGATACATTATCTTCATCAGTGGTCATTAACATGTGATCCGCCCAACGTTTTTCTGCTCATCAGCTATGTTTATTGGTGTTGCCCAAGACAGTTCCTCTTCTTCCAATGTGGCTCCGCAAGGCCAAAAGGTTGGACAGCCCCTGATTTAGGAGTCTACTAAAGCAGTAACATCACGAGGAGAGATGTGCCACTGAGGTCATTAAGAAGTCTACAAGAGCAGAGTAGCATCACCAGGACAGAAGGGACATGGAGGTGTTTTAAGAGTCTTCTGGAACAGTAACATCATTAGGAAGGAAGTGACATGGAGGTCATTTAGGATTCTGTTGGAGTGTTCACAGGTAGAGGTTCATGTGTCAAGCTGCACACACTAGGCACCAGTTTTAGGCGGTGGAAGGAAATAAGAGCACCAGGAGGAAACCCAAAATCAACTAGCAGAACATACTAATTTCATGCAGTGTTGAGAGGAACTAAAGCCAGGACTTAGATACCTCCTTCTGCCTCCATGGTCCCCCACTTCCCAAATATTATTATTATACAGTATTTATATAGCGCCAAAGGGTATGCTCAGCGCTGTACAATAGGGGGGACAGAACATGAGACAAGACATTAACAATACACGAGGGGTTCGAGGGCCCTGCTCTTTCGAGCTTACAATCTAGGAGGGAGGGGAAGGTGGTACAGGAGGAGATGGCTGTGGGGGATGGAGTGGTGGGAGGAGTGGAGGAGGTTAGTTGTTAGGTGAGGTCGGGTGTTAGGTGAGGTTGGGGTAGGCTTCCCTGAAGAGGAGGGTTTTCAGGGTGCGCCTGAAGGTGAGGAGGGTAGGTGACAGTCTGATGGATTGGGGTAGGGAGTTCCAGAGGATGGGGGAAGTCCTGGAGAAGTCCTGCAATTGGTCTCGAGGAGGAGACCAGGGAGCTAGAGAGTAGGAGGTCCTGTGAGGAGCGGAGGGCACGGGTAGGGTAGTATCTGGGTATCAGGTCAGTTATGTAGTTCGGGGCGGCATTGTGAATGGCTTTGCACCTTTATTACAAGCCTATGCTCTGTTTATATAAAATAAATGTTGCAATTAATTTATAAGGTGCTGGGCAGTTCACAGAACGGTACAATATAGATAGCAGCCCAGCGCACTCTCCTCGGTCATTGTCATGAGTAATAAAACACAATAAAAAGAAGAATCTTCAGCTTGCTGCTTCCAGGCCCGGTCACTGAGTGGTTACATTTTATCATTCGCTTTCCTACTCCCTGCAGGAAAAGTCTTAACGCCGGGCCAGTCAATAGCACAAAGAAATATCTGCTGCCTAAAAAATGGAATGTGCTTATCAGAAAATTAAATACCAACATAAAGGAGAGCGTGCGATTACCGCGCAGCCAACAGCTTGTCTACTCTACTAATATTATGATTTGCAGAAGCTGGACGCTTCCAGGGAAATCAATCGGAATTATTAGTAAATATTTGTGATTGATGAGATGACCAGACCCATAGTTCATCTTTGTGCACCCTGCGCTGACATCGCCTCATTATTTCATGAGTTACTTCATGCAGTTCCTCATTCAGACGTTTTGATAAATAAACTGACCTCAGACGCGTAGTTACAATAGACAACGATAAAGGGCTTTGAAGCTGGAGAGCCGACTAATGCGCCCCCTATTCTACTTGGGGGAACAAGGGAGTCAGTCTGAAGTGAGATGATAAAGTAGAACACTTGCTATGCTAGTGAAAGGGGATTGTGGGAAAAGAATGAGAAGCTACAAGATATTTTGGTAACTCGTTCATCGCTATGTCTGAGAATTGTAGAAGGCTCTCTAAAATGATGGTTGATATGGGCCAGTTACAGTGGGGATCGAAAGTTTGGGCACCCCAGCTAAAAATGTGTATTAATGTGCATAAAGAAGCCAAGGAAAGATGGAAAAATCTCCAAAAGGCATCAAATTACAGATTAGACATTCTTATAATATGTCAACAAAAGTTAGATTTGATTTCCATCATTTACACTTTCAAAATAACAGAAAACAAAAAAATGGCGTCTGCAAAAGTTTGGGCCCCCTGCAGAGTTAATATCTTGTACTGCCCCCTTTGGCAAGTATCACAGCTTGTAAACGCTTTTTGTAGCCAGCCAAGAGTCTTTCAATTCTTGTTTGAGGTATCTTTGCCCATTCTTCCTTACAAAAGTCTTCCAGTTCTTTGAGATTTCTGGGCTGTCTGTCACGCACGGCTCTTTTAAGGTCTATCCATAGATTTTCAATGATGTTGAGGTCAGGAGATTGTGAAGGCCATGGCAAAACCTTCAGTTTACGCCTCTTGATGTAATCCCCCGTGGATTTCGAGGTGTGTTTAGGATCATTATCCATTTGTAGAAGCCATCCTCTCTTTAACTTCAGCTTTTTCACAGATGGCATCAAGTTACCATCCAAAATTTGCTGAAATTTTATTGAATCCATTTTTCCTTCTACTCGTGAGATGTTCCCTGTGCCACTGGCTGCAACAAAACCCCAAAGCATGATTGATCCAACCCCATGCTTCACAGTTGGACAGAGGTTCTTTTCATTCAATTCTGTGCCCCTTCTTCTCCAAACGTACCTTTGCTCATTCCGGCCAAAAAGTTCAATTTTAACCTCATCGGTCCACAGAACTTGTTTCCAAAATGCATCAGGCTTGTCTATATGTTCATTTGCAAAGTTCAAACGATGATTTTTGTGGTGAGGACATAGAAGAGGTTTTCTTCTGATGACTCTTCCATGAAGACCATATTTGTACAAGTATCTCTTTATAGTGGAATAGTGACCACAACTCCAGTGTCTGCCAGATCTTTCTGGAGGGATCGTGCAGTCAAACGTGGGTTTTGAATTGTTTTTCTCACAATCCTGCGAGCTGTTCTGTTTAATATTTTTCTTGGTCTTCCAGATCTTGCTTTAACTTCCACTGTTCCTGATGACTGCCATTTCTTAATTACATTCCAAACAGAGGATATTGACATCTGAAAACGCTTTGCTATCTTCTTATAGCCTTCTCCAGCTTTGTGAGCGTCAACTATTTTCAGTTTTCTAGACAACTGCTTAGAAGAACCCATGGTGCTGATTGTTGGGGCAAGGTCAGATGAGTCTGGGCATTTAAAACCTTTGAGATTGACATCACCTGGTCTTCCCAGACGATGATTGAGAACAATCCATGACACTGGCAGGTCTCAGCTTGGCAAAGGGGGCAGTGCATGCTATAAATTCTACAGGGTGCCCAAACTTTTGCAGACGCCATTTTTTTGTTTTCTGTTATTTTGAAAGTGTAAATGATGGAAATAAAATCTAACTTTTGTTGACATATTATAAGAATGTCTAATCTGTAATTTGATGCCTTTTGGAGATTTTTCCATCTTTCCTTGGCTTCTTTATGCACATTAATACAAATTTTTAGCTGGGGTGCCCAAACTTTCGATCCCCACTGTACATCAAAAGCAGTTTTATGAGCTCTCTGTACCTAAAACGATCAAGTTTTACTATAATTCTGTTTATTCCCTGCAGGATCCTGATGTTATAAACACGCCCCTTCCTGTGGAATACGGACCTTTGGTGGAGGAAGAAGAAAAGGTTCCCACTAGACCAGAAGACCCAGATGTGATCCCACCACTCCTGGTGTCCCCTGAAAAATCTGGGAAAGAAGACAAATGCAAGCATCATCCTCCACCTCCCATTCCACCTGTTAGAAAAGTCCCCAACAAAATTCACGCTGAACCAAAAGGGCATGGAGAACCTAGACCAGTCTCGGAAAGTGGACATGGCAACTTGGTCTTCGCTCAAGCTAACCCATCAACAGATCTTCACAACACAAGAGGATCCAGAAACAAACCTACAAATCTTTGGAATCCAACATATGGCTCTTGGTTTACTGGGAACGCGGTGGACAAAACCATTTCTCCTGCCGAGCAACCAGTCCCTGAGAACAAGAACACAGTTAACGAGGGGATCTGTCCTGCTGCTCCCAGGGTAACGGCCAGTAGACTCCCAGGCTCCTCCGTTTTACTAGAGCCATCCACATTGACTTCAAATGTTCAGGAAGTGCCTTTGTTTAGGCTTCGCCAGTTTCCTTGTGGCAAAGTTAATTATGGCTATCAGCAACAAGGCTTGCCTGTAGAGACACCAGTGGTACCACCATGTCCCACCAAACACAAAGACGTTATTCCTCGGAGCAAGAGTAATATAACCCAGGAAACTGTCTAAGTCCCATAGCCATGGTTAATAGGGAGGACTGGCAGTATCACCATACTGGTAGAAATTTTGCCAATAAATATTTTTCAACATGTGCCAAACATTTAATTGTCAGCCTTTACAAGCTGGGTCAACTCTACAGGCCATGGCGATCTTGGGCGGATATTCTCGATTTTATGTAACCGGGACATGGGTTTTCAAGAATACCCTTTATTGCTGGTATGCCAGTGCTAAACAGTGCCAGTGCCAAAGATGCCAACAGGGTGTGAGCCAATCAAACACGTCTACAATGCTGGGTTGCAGACTGACTAGTAGAGCTTCTACTTTGGTATTTTTTGATAAGAGCTGAAATTCTTTGCATGTAACACGGAGAATGCTCAGATAGAAGGTCCGTTTTTATATAATTGTTAGAAAACTCCAAGTATTTCCTATTGGTCATTTTTATAGAAGACCATTTAGGCTCACGTCATCATTCTGTCAGTTTGATCTTCAGAAATATAATTTTGAATTTTGGAAGGGCCAGATGAGGGATGATCCTGAGCTGGTTTTAAAAAATGACTGGTTACCAAGGACAAAACAATCTTAAACATTTCTAAAATATGATGTCATTAGACAGCTGACATTTTCTAAATACACTGCCATGTGTGAGGTCAGCAGTGGGATGGGAATGGGTAGCAGAAAAGAATGGGGGACTTTTTTTTCCATTCCTGTAAAGAATTCTGCTGATGAAGAACTACCTAGACTGCCATTGATGGGATTTGGATTGACTGAAGAAAGATTAGAATCAATGTTGGGTTTTTATTGCTGTCCATGACTCCATTAAAGAGATTTCTCTTCACTAAATTTCCTAGTGACAACAGTTTCTCTAGGGAGGGAGTGAAGGAAAATCTCAAATGGCAACAAAGAAGGAAACGGAAAAATGCTTGTTTTAAGTAATGTAATGGAAGGCTAGAACCTTGGTCAGTTGTATATTGCAGTTCACGTCTCTTTTAAAGATTTTCCTTCACTTCTTGCCTGGCGAAACGGTCATCACCACGGAGTAAAGACAAATCTGTGTAATGGAGCCCTTCCACATTCTGTCCAAAAAATATGGAAGGTTTTGGCCATATACTGTAAATTTAGTAATTAAAATTACATCATTTGCCTTCATTAGGGCTTTCAAAGGGGTTTCACTTTCTATCTTTGGTGGACTGAAGAAGCTACAAAATGTCTTCAACATTACAGAAAAAGTCCTGTTGGATGTGGTTAACTAATGCTAGATCTACCATCACTGGGATACATGAGACCACCCACTACTAGATCTAATATGACCGGGATACATGAGACCACCCACTACTAGATATAATATGACCGGGATACATGAGACCACCCACTACTAGATCTAATATGACCGGGATACATGAGACCACCCACTACTAGATATAATATGACCGGGATACATGAGACCACCCACTACTAGATCTAATATGACCGGGATACATGAGACCACCCACTACTAGATATAATATGACCGGGATACATGAGACCACCCACTACTAGATATAATATGACCGGGATACATGAGACCACCCACTACTAGATATAATATGACCGGGATACATGAGAGCACATGCTATTAGATATACCATGAATGGAATACATGGGACACCTACTACCAAGACTTTCCATGACCGGGATAAATGAGATCACCTGCAACTAGATCTACCATGACTGTGATACATGAGACCACCTACTACTAGATCTATCATGACCGGGATACATGAGACCACCTGCAACTAGATCTACCATGACTGGGATACACAGAACCACTTACTACTAGATCTACCTGACCAAAATATATAGGATCACCTACTAGATCTACTATGACTGTGATACATGAAACCACCTTCTACTAGCTCTACCATGACTGTGATACATGAAACCACCTACAACTAGCTCTACCATGACCGGGATACATGAGACCACCTACTACTAGATCCATCATAACCGGGATACATGAAACTACCTACTACTAGATCTACCATGACCAGGATACATGGGACAATCTATTACTAGATCTACCATGATCGGGATACATGAAACTTCTACTACTATATCTACCATGAACGGGATACACGAGACCACCTACTACTAGATCTATCATGTCAGGATACATGCGACCACCTACTACTGAATCTACCATGACCAGAATACTTGAGACCACCTACTACTAGATCTATCATGACCGGGATATGTGAGACCACCTAGTACTATATCTACCATGACCAGGATAGATGGGTCACCTACTACTAGATCTGCCTTGATAGGGATACATGAGACCAGCTACTACTAGCTCTACCATGACTGGGATACAGGAGACTACCTACAACTAGATCTACCATGACCAGGATACATGAGACCACCTACAACTAGATCTGCCATGACCGGGATACACAAGACTACCCACTACTAGATCTACCATGACCGGGATACACAAGACTACCCACTACTAGATCTACCATGACCTGGATACATGAGACCACCTACTACTAGCTCTACCATGACCGGGATACAGGACACCACCTACTACTAGCTCTACCATGACCGGGATACAGGACACCACCTACTACTAGATCTACCATGACTGGGATACATGAGACCACCTACTACTAGCTCTACCATGATGGGGATACATGAGACCACCTACTACTAGCTCTACCATGACCGGGATACACAAGACTACCCACTACTAGATCTACCATGACCTGGATACAGGACACCACCTACTACTAGCTCTACCATGACCGGGATACAGGACACCACCTACTACTAGCTCTACCATGACCTGGATACATGAGACCACCTACTACTAGATCTACCATGACTGGGATACATGAGACCACCTACTACTAGCTCTACCATGACCTGGATACATGAGACCACCTACTACTAGATCTACCATGACTGGGATACATGAGACCACCTACTACTAGCTCTACCATGATGGGGATACATGAGACCACCTACTACTAGCTCTACCATGACCGGGATACACAAGACTACCCACTACTAGATCTACCATGACCTGGATACAGGACACCACCTACTACTAGCTCTACCATGACCGGGATACAGGACACCACCTACTACTAGCTCTACCATGACCTGGATACATGAGACCACCTACTACTAGATCTACCATGACTGGGATACATGAGACCACCTACTACTAGCTCTACCATGACCTGGATACATGAGACCACCTACTACTAGATCTACCATGACTGGGATACATGAGACCACCTACTACTAGCTCTACCATGATGGGGATACATGAGACCACCAACTACTAGATCTACCATGATGGGGATACATGAGACCACCTACTACTAGCTCTACCATGACCGGGATACATGAGACCACCTACTACTAGATCTACCATGATGGGGATACATGAGACCACCTACTACTAGCTCTACCATGATGGGGATACATGAGACCACCTACTACTAGCTCTACCATGACCGGGATACATGAGACCACCTACTACTAGATCTACCATGATGGGGATACGTGAGACCACCTACTACTAGTTCTACCATGATGGGGATACATGAGACCACCTACTACTAGATCTACCATGACCTGGATACATGAGACCACCTACTACTAGATCTACCATGACCTGGATACAGGACACCACCTACTACTAGCTCTACCATGACCGGGATACAGGACACCACCTACTACTAGCTCTACCATGACCTGGATACATGAGACCACCTACTACTAGATCTACCATGACCGGGATACATGAGAACCTTTGCAGTCTTGCTGCAGTTTCCTTTTTTTTCTGTGACTCTAAAATGCCAGTTATTTTGGTGTGAGATTTTATGGAACCCAGAGAACAGCTGACATTGCATCCTGTGAAAGGCTTTCTTCTAGAATATCGTCTGCCGGAAGGGAAAGATGGAGAAGTCCTTCATCTTATGTCTCAGTTCTGCTCATTGAGCTACTCAGGCTAAACCCTCTTGGGGGAGAAAAAGAATTGTATTTATTTATTTATCAGTTGTGTTTTATGGGAGGGTTGTTTAAGGTAGTTTAGTTCGTTTTTAGGGATCTGTTTATAAATGTTTTTAAAGAAGATTCACGCCAACTTTCACCCAAAAAAGTATAAAAGTGGTGTGAATGGTATGAGAAATAATTTACAAATAGACTCCTTAGTGTTCTATGTGTTTTTTCCTTTTTCTGTACTTTAGACCGGGTTCACCCCAGGGGCGGACTGACCATTTGGAAACTCGAGCACTGCCTGAGGGCCCGGGGTCAGTAGGGGGCCCCATGAGATGCCCCTGGTACCTTTTTCATAGGCTTTTTTGAGTTTGGGCAAGGACACAGGGGCCCCATGATACCCTATTACCCGGGGGGCCCCATGAGTTGTCAGTCCGCCCCTGGTTCACACTGATGCCGTCCGGAATTCGCTGCGTTTTCTGTGCGCATCAGAATCGCTCCCTGTTCATGCAAACCGCTGCGGTTGTGTATTTTAACAACACCTTGAAATCGGTGCGCAAAACGTGGTGCGATGTGCAGAATCGGATTACATAGGTGCGATCCGATTCTAGTGCGGACCAAAAAAAGGGAGCTGCACATCTTTGTGGTAGAGCCATACATAATGTACGACTCCGATCGCACCGCGCACAAATCGTATGTCATTTGCACAGGAATGCGGTGCGGCTCCTGTGCGAATCACATGCGCTGTACCGCACCGCATGTATGTGAACCCGGGCTTATCGTTAATCGTGTACTGCTACTTTAAGACTCCATTCACACTTGCGCAATCTAGCGTCGCGTGTGACTTCGAGTGCAACTTTGATCCAACTTTACACCCTCTGGAAAGTTGCATCGAAAGGCGCATCAAAGTAGTGCAGGAACCTTTTCAAAGTCGCTGCGACTTCAAGTCACACCGAGTGCCATTGAAAAGAATGGGCTGCGACTTGTCATGAAACTTTGATGCCCAATATCGCATGACAAGTCGCACAAATGTGAATGGAGCCTAAATCTTTTATTTTCCTTTTATTCAGAATTTTTTTTTTCTGTGAAAAAAAATTAGACCAACAAGGAGCTATTTTTTGACACCAGAACAGGTCCATGGCAGCTTCCGTATCCTCTGGAGCCATGCAATGTTCCTTTAAATCGTTTGTTCGGGTCAAGCTGGCCAAAAATGACATCTTTACTGGGAGGTGCACTTATTGGGTGCACTGTATGCAAGGCCGGGGACAAGGGGTGGGCAGGAGGGGAAGCTGCCCTTGGCACAGCAGAGCAAAGGGACAAATGCGGGGCAGTACACCCATTCTACAACTTGCATTAGCAGTGGGGGAGGGGGCGCAGTTCCGTATACTTGCCCTGGGTGCTGGATGCACCTGTCCCGGTACTGATGGGCGAACTGTATGTAGCCTCGGCGTTTTTGGCAACATGCATTGAGGTCAATGAGGAACAAGAAACCAAATTGGTTTTGGTGGATTCTAAAGGTGCCTAACTCTACATTTAGCCGGGTTTACACTGAATAATAATTGATTTCAAAGTCGCATCTCAGAGCAACTTCAGGTGCAACTTTTAAGACATCTGTGTGACTTAATGCACAGAGGTCTATGCAAGTCACACCCAAAATCGTGCAGAAGCTACTATTGAAATTAAAACGGTTCCATTGGGAACAATAGGGTGCGACTTGTCATGCGATTTGGTGTCAGTGGGAGGAATAGTGTCCCATCATTGGTGTCAGTGGGAGGAATAGTGCCCCATCATTGGTGTCAGTGGAGGAATAGTGCCCCATCATTGGTGTCAGTGGAGGAATAGTGCCCCATCATTGGTGTCAGTGGAGGAATAGTGCCCCATCATTGGTGTCAGTGGGAGGAATAGTGCCCCATCATTGGTGTCAGTGAGAGGAATAGTGCCCCATCATTGGTGTCAGTGGGAGGAATAGTGCCCCATCATTGGTATCAGTGGAGGAATAGTGCCCCATCATTGGTGTCAGTGGGAGGAATAGTGCCCCATCATTGGTGTCAGTGGGAGGAATAGTGCCCCATCATTGGTGTCAGTGGGAGGAATAGTGCCCCCATCATTGGTGTCAGTGGGAGGAATAATGCCCCATCATTGGTGTCAGTGGGAGGAATAGTGCCCCATCATTGGTGTCAGCAGGAGGAATAGTGACCCATTACTGGTGTCAGTGGGAGGAATAGTGCCCCGTCATTGGTGTCAGTGGGAGGAATAGTGTCCCATCATTGGTGTCAGTGGGAGGAATAGTGTCCCATCATTGGTATCAGTGGGAGGAATAGTGTCCCATCATTGGTGTCAGTGAGAGGAATAGTGCCCCATCATTGGTGTCAGTGAGAGGAATAGTGCCCCATCATTGGTATCAGTGGAGGAATTGTGCCCCAACATTGGTGTCAGTGGGATGAATAGTGCCCCATCATTGGTGTCAGTGGAGGAATTGTGCCCCATCATGGTATCAGTGGAGGAATTGTGCCCCAATATTGGTGTCAGTGGGATGAATAGTGCCCCATCATTGGGAGGAATAGTGCCCCATCATTGGTGTCAGTGGGATGAATAGTGCCCCATCATTGGGAGGAATTGTGCCCCAACATTGGTGTCAGTGGGAGGAATAATGCCCCATCATTGGGAGGAATAGTGCCCCATCATTGGTGTCAGTGGGAAGAATAGTGTCCCATCATTGGGAGGAATAGTGCCCCATCATTGGGAGGAATAGTGCCCCATCATTGGTGTCAGTGGGAAGAATAGTGCCCCATCATTGGTGTCAGTGGGAAGAATAGTGTCCTATCATTGGTGTCAGTGGGAGGAATAGTGTCCCATCATTGGGAGGAATAGTGCCCCATCATTGGGAGGAATAGTGCCCCATCATTGGTGTCAGTGGGAAGAATAGTGTCCCTTCATTGGTGTCAGTGGGAGGAATAGTGCCCCATCATTGGTGTCAGTGGGAAGAATAGTGCCCCATCATTGGTGTCAGTGGGAAGAATAGTGTCCCATCATTGGTGTCAGTGGGAAGAATAGTGTCCCATCATTGGTGTCAGTGGGAGAAATAGTGCCCCATCATTGGGGTCAGTGGAAGCAACAGTGCCCCATTATACCCCACTCTTGGTGTCACTGGAAAGAATGGTGCCTCATTGCTGGTGTCAGTTGGGGGAATAGTCATCCAGGGGCCAATTAAAAGCCAAACAAACAAAGGGTGTCACCGGCCCCAGTGGAGACCACTGCTTTAAGAGGAAGCTGACTGCTACCAACGATACTAAACGTTCAATAAGTTAGTGAAAGAAACTCCGCTTGTCAAGATGTCCCTAAAACAAATTGTGTGTCTATAGGGCCTCCAAGGGCCAATCACACCGCAGTATCACTTGTTGTGCATGTATAATGCAGAAACATGGACGTCCTTTGGTTCTCCGGAGGTTTGGTACCCCAACAGATTGTGACTTGAAAAAAAAACTGGCTAAACCCGAGCGAAGCAATTCTGGCGCCAGATGTTCTCTTCTTGTCTGCGAACAAAAACTTTGCTGGATAACATCGTCCTCAAAGAGTTCGTTCTCTCTTTTCCTCTCCCTGAGGCCGGGAGGCGAGAAGCACATTCTGCTGAATCATATTTCCCCTCCAGTGACACCTTTAAGTCCTTTTATTAAAATTTCCACCCAAGGAGCCTTGAAAAGACGAGTGGTCCTCGGGGACAGCCAACCTTCGAAGAGATTCGTCTGAGGAAGAGTTAAGGCTGAGCCAATATTAGCCTAATTGAGGGGAAAAAAAAAGACTTTCGCTTCAGTCGAGAAATGAGGATTCGGTAATAAATCCTCAACACGATGCCAACTGCTTCTATAGTCCGGGGACTTTGGGACGATTTATAGAAAACGGCGACTTACTAATTACAGGATAAAGTATCACAAGCAACATTTTAGGCTACAACTGCTGCTTGTGATGATCGGGGTTTTTGGGGTCACGTAGGCAGTTGGATGAACTCAGTATTGTCCAGGTCGACTCTTCAACCTTTTATACATCGATGAGCCGTACCATTCCAACCACTGATGGGTGAAGTCCATAACATTGATGATGTCATTACCATGGCATCTGAAAGTGGGCGGGATATATTAGGCAGCAAGTGAACAGGGGCGGACTGACAACTCATAAGGCCCCGGGTCAATTGGGGATCATGGGGCCCCTGTGTCCTTGCCCACACTCAAAACACACCCAAAAAAAGACAATAAAAGTTACCATTTTATGGGTCCCCCTACTGACCCCGAGCCTCAGCGCCTGAGTGCTCGAACGGTCAGTTCGCCCCTGCAAGTGAATATGATGTCCATGAAGTTGATGTGTTAAAAACAGAAAAAATGGACAAGTGTAAGGATTGGAGGGGCTTTGACCAGGACCAAATTATAATATCTAGGTGACTGGGAAAGAGCGACTCCAAAACTACAGCTCTTGGGGGATGTTCCTGGTCTGCAGTGGTCAGGATCGACCAAACATGGTCTAAGGAAGGAGAACCGGCAAACAGGCGAAAGGGTCATAGGTGGCCAAGGCTCACTGATGGAGGTGGGGAGGGAAGGCTCATTGATGGAGGTGGGGAGGGAAAGCTCATTGATGGAGGTGGGGAGGGAAAGCTCATTGATGGAGGTTGGGGGGGAGCTCATTGATGGAGGTTGGGGTGGGGGGCTCATTGATGGAGGTGCGGAGGAAAGGCTCATTGATGGAGGTAGGCAGGGAAGGCTCATTGAGGGAGGTAGGGAGGTAAAGCTCATTGATGGAGATGGGGAGGGAAAGCTCATTAATGGAGGTTGGGGGGTGCTCATTGATTGGGGGTGGGGAGGAAAGGCTCATTGATGGAGGTAGGTAGGGAAGGCTCACTGAGGGAGGTAGGCAGGGAAGGCGCATTGACGGAGGTAGGGAGGTAAAGCTCATTGATGGAGGTGGGGAGGGAAAGCTCATTGATGGAGTTTGGGGGGGGGGCTCATTGATGGAGGTGGGGAGGAAAGGCTCATTGATGGAGGTAGGCAGGGAAGGCTCACTGATGGAGGTAGGGAGGTAAAGCCCATTGATGGAGGTGGGGAGGGAAAGCTCATTGATGGAGCTTGGAGGGGGGGTGCTTATTGATGGAGGTGGGGAGGAAAGGCTCATTGATGGAGGTAGGTAGGGAAGGCTCATTGAGGGAGGTAGGGAGGTAAAGCTCATTGATGGAGGTAGGGAGGGAAAGCTCATTGATGGAGCTGGTGGGGGCTCATTGATGGAGGTGGGGAGGAAAGGCTCATTGATGAAGGTAGGCAGGGAAGGCTCATTGATGGAAGTGGGGAGTGAAGGCTCATTGATGGAGGTAGGGAGGGAAAGCTCATTGATGGAGGTGGGGAGGTAAAGCTCATTGATGGAGGTTGGGGGGGGGAGCTCATTGATGGAGGTGGGGAGGAAAGGCTCATTGATGGAGGTAGGCAGGGAAGGCTCATTGAGGAAGATAGGCAAGGAAGGCTGATTGATGGAGGTGGGGAAGGAAAGCTCATTGATGGAGGTGGGGAGGGAAAGCTCATTGATGGAGGTTGGGGGGGGGGGCTCATTGATGGAGGTGGGGAGGAAAGGCTCCTTGATGGAGGTAGGCAGGAAAGGCTCATTGAGGGAGGTAGGCAGGGAAGGCTCATTGATGGAGGTGGGGAGGGAGGGCTCATTGAGGGAGGTAGGCAGGGAAGGCTCATTGATGGAGGTGAGGAGCAAAGGTTGGTTCATGTAGTCCAATCCAATAGAAGAGCTACTGGAGCTCATGCTGAAGAAGTGAATGCTGATTCTGATAGAAAGGTGTCAGAACACACAGAGCATCGCAGTTTGTTGTGTATGGAGCTGTGTAGCCGTAGACCGGTCAAGGGTGTCCATGCTGACCCGTGTCCATATCCAAAAATGCCAACAATGAGCATATGAGCGTCAGAACTGGACCACGGAGCAATGGAAGAAGGTGTCCTGGTCTGATCGATTCAAGAATGGTTTGAGGAACACGAGTGTCAGGTGTTGACTGATGGAAGAAGGTGTCCCGGTCTAATGAATTCAAGAATGGTTTGAGGAACACGAGTCTCAGGTGTTGACTGATGGAAGAAGGTGTCCCGGTCTAATGAATTCAAGAATACAAGGAACGAAAGGAGTTTGAGGTGGCGTCGGCCTCGAAGTTCTGGCACAATCCTTACCTTGGATTTATCAAGTGAGGATTGCACCAGAGCGGCGCTCAAGCGTTTCGTGGCAGGATGGGTAGATATTAATCCATAAATTCTATTCAAATCCATAAATTCATTTTTCTGGCAAAAAAAAATGAAAACATTGGCAACATTGGTGTCACAAATCGAAACGATTCTCCTAAGTATGGGAAAGGCCAATGTGGATTGGATGGGAACGTTCCGTAATATGAAGATGGAACCCGGTAGCAGAGAGATTTTGGTTTCTATAGTATTCATTTCCCTTCTGGGGATTTCCCCGTCCTTCATACGGTGCCGTGGATTTTGCCACACATTACTCTTTATGTTTGTCCGCCGCTTCCAGGTACTTTAAAATACAGTTTTTTGGGTTTTTTTTTTAAATCTTGAACCCCTTTACACTGGTGCCTCCCGACCCTTTAAGTAGGCACCCTCTTGGCATCAAGGCCCAGCCGCCGAGAGGCTGTATATTTGCGTACCTTCGGCGCCAAGGAGTTGAATTAAAATTTCTAATGTAAAAAGATATATTTATATACACAATATTTTTTATGTATTTTTACCCCACAATTTAGGAAGCGGAATCTGTTCAATAATGTATCTAAAGCTAAAATGTTTATATCTTGGTGCCAACTCACGTGGTGGTAGCAGGGCTGCTATTAGAAACCATAGGGGCCCCATACAGCCAACCTGACCGGCACCCCAGTCGCAGTTTACTATGCTTCAGTTATGAAGGAACACAGCAAGTGACTGGTACCGATCACTCATTCTGTTCGTTCAGGAAAGGAAGGCGCTGGTAAATGTGACATTTACCGTACCCTTCCCCCACTCTTTATCCTGAAGGATCCCATTGTGTGCTTGCAGCTGCCGGTGGGAAGAAGAGGAGGGAAGCCGGCACAGTGGGGTTGGGGGCACACAGAAGGTCCTGGGCAGCAGAGGAAAACGTATGGCGCACGGATTGGGTGATGGGTGCAGCTGGGGTGCAATTACTGGAACAGATCCCCTGTATGGCTCCCTTTGCAGCAGCTGAAAGCCAGCGGGAGGAAGAAGAGAAGAAGCCGGCTTTCAACTGCTGCAAAGGGAGCCATACAGGGGATCTGTTCCAGTAATTGCCTCCCCGCCGTACCAATCACCCTCCCTGCCCAATGTAAGGGACATTCTTCCCACTGACCCCCAATGTAAGGGACATTCTTCCCACTGACCACCAATGTAAGGGACATTCTTCCCACTGACCACCAATGTAAGGGACATTCTTCTCACTGACCACCAATGTAAGGGACATTCTTCCCACTGACCCCCAATGTAAGGGACATTCTTCTCACTGACCACCAATGTAAGGGGCATTCTTCCCACTGATCACCAATGTAAGGGGCATTCTTCCCACTGATCACCAATGTAAGGGGCATTCTTCCCACTGACCCCCCAATGTAAGGGACATTCTTCCCACTGACCACCAATGTAAGGGACATTCTTCCCACTGACCCCCAATGTAAGGGACATTCTTCCCACTGACCCCCAATGTAAGGGGCATTCTTCCCACTGACCCCCAATGTAAGGGACATTCTTCCCACTGACCCCCAATGTAAGGGACATTCTTCCCACTGACCACCAATGTAAGGGACGTTCTTCCCACTGACCCCCAATGTAAGGAACGTTCTTCCCACTGACCACCAATGTAAGGGACGTTCTTCCCACTGACCACCAATGTAAGGGACGTTCTTCCCACTGACCACCAATGTAAGGGACGTTCTTCCCACTGACCCCCAATGTAAGGGACGTTCTTCCCACTGACCCCCAATGTAAGGGACGTTCTTCCCACTGACCCCCAATGTAAGGGACATTCTTCCCACTGACCCCCAATGTAAGGGACATTCTTCCCACTGACCACCAATGTAAGGGACATTCTTCCCACTGATCACCAATGTAAGGGACATTCTTCCCACTGACCCCCAATGTAAGGGACATTCTTCCCACTGACCACCAATGTAAGGGACATTCTTCCCACTGACCCCCAATGTAAGGGACATTCTTCCCACTGACCACCAATGTAAGGGACATTCTTCCCACTGACCCCCAATGTAAGGGACATTCTTCCCACTGACCACCAATGTAAGAGACATTCTTCCCACTGACCACCAATGTAAGGGACATTCTTCCCACTGACCACCAATGTAAGGGACATTCTTCCCACTGACCACCAATGTAAGGGACATTCTTCCCACTGATCACCAATGTAAGGGACATTCTTCCCACTGACCCCCAATGTAAGGAGCATTCTTCCCACTGACCACCAATGTAAGGGACATTCTTCCCACTGACCCCCATTGTAAGGGACATTCTTCCCACTGACCACCAATGTAAGGGACATTCTTCCCACTGACCACCAATGTAAGGGACATTCTTCCCACTGACCCCCCAATGTAAGGGACATTCTTCCCACTGACCCCCAATGTAAGGGACATTCTTCCCACTGACCCCCAATGTAAGGAGCATTCTTCCCACTGACCACCAATGTAAGGGACATTCTTCCCACTGACCCCCATTGTAAGGGACATTCTTCCCACTGACCACCAATGTAAGGGACATTCTTCCCACTGACCCCCAATGTAAGGGACATTCTTCCCACTGACCCCCAATGTAAGGGACATTCTTCCCAATGACCACCAATGTAAGGGACATTCTTTCCACTGACCCCCAATGTAAGGGACATTCTTCCCACTGACCACCAATGTAAGGGACATTCTTCCCACTGACCCCCAATGTAAGGGACATTCTTCCCACTGACCACCAATGTAAGGGACATTCTTCCCACTGACCACCAATGTAAGGGACATTCTTCCCACTGATCACCAATGTAAGGGACATTCTTCCCACTGACCCCCAATGTAAGGGACATTCTTCCCAATGACCACCAATGTAAGGGACATTCTTCCCACTGACCACCAATGTAAGGGACATTCTTCCCAATGACCACCAATGTAAGGGACATTCTTCCCACTGATCACCAATGTAAGGGACATTCTTCCCACTGAGCCCCAATGTAAGGGACATTCTTCCTACTGACCTCCAATGAATTGGTTTTTGCAAGGGGTCCCCCGATACCTGAAAATTATTTCATTCATTTGGGGGTAAAAAGGCTGATTTACACAAACAAGCTGGATAGAGGAATTCTAACAGCAGCGCCCTCTGATTAGGAAACATTTTCCAGCATGTCCCTTCCCTTGTTGATCAAACAAATCACTTCTGTGGAGCGAGGACGGCCCCCTGCTGAACCCGACCAATTAGAATCAGCGTATTGCCAGCTTAACTGCTTGAGAATTTCCCACCCCTCCTCCACCCCGCCATTTAATAAAAAAAAAAACAACACCTGTGCGCAGACCCACATGGAAGAAAAATATATCTGAAATATATTTCAAAAATATTATTCCCAAATATATATTGACATATTTTTGAAATGCTACAATTTTGCCCGTATTCAATATATTTCAAAATATATTTCAATAAAGACATTCAGTATATTTGAAATGCAGTTTTAAAAATATTTTTAATGTATTTTGTAATGAAAACGCATTTCAATATACAGTGTGTATATATATATATGTGTGTGTGTGTGTATATATATATATGTGTGTGTGTGTGTATATATATATATGTGTGTGTGTATATATATATGTGTGTGTATATATATATATGTGTGTGTGTGTGTATATATATATATATGTGTGTGTGTGTATATATATACTGTATACTGAAATGCGTTTTCATTACAAAATACATAAAAAATATTTTTAAAACTGCATTTCAAATATACTGTATGTATTTAAAACTACAAATCTACATTTTTGGAATGCATTTACAAATATATGTAAAAATATATGTTAAAATTACTTTTTTATAAGTTCAAAAAAATCTGAAGAATATTTAAAAATAATATATTTAAAAAAAACAAAAAAACAAAAAAAAAAAAAA